>NC_140516.1:1382500-1407500 GCF_964339955.1 Pipistrellus hanaki
CAGCCCATCGGAATTGTCTAATCCATTAGAAGTCAGTCAATCAGAAGTCAATCAATCAGAAGTCAATAAATTTCCTTGTGCTCAAACAGAGCAGGTTTTGCTGTTGCAGCTGAGCATACTGACTGGTACCAGGCCCTGGAGGAGGGCATGGTGGGGCGCCGGGGCCGTGCCAGGGCTGATGGGAAAAGGCAAGTCAGAGGCAAAACTAGAAATGAGAGGAGCATCATTTGTCTGCACAGCCTGAGAGCGAGTGAGACCCAAACTCCTGCGCTTCGTAAGCAATTTATTCCCCTCACTGTGGGCGGGAGGCCGCTGGGGGGGGGGGGCCTCCCTCTGTTCTAGCTGCAGCCCCTGAGGCTCTTCGGGTGCATGTTCTTCAGGAGATGAAGCAGCCGAGGAGGCAGGACTTCACAGAGAATCCGAGATCAAGGCCATGGCGCTGGCCGCGGCTCAGTGTCCCTGGAGGGTGAGAGCCAGACGCTGCCCTCAGCCTCACCCACAGCCCCCGAACAGGCATTCCGGCCGCACCAGAGGAGCATGTTCCGTGGCCTCAGTCGGCATGGCCTCCTCGGAGGTGCAGGGGCCTGTTCAAAGCAATAGTTCAAACACACCGCTCGCTTTGGTCAGCGCCCTCGAGGAGGATGCGGGGCCTAGGAATCTACACAACACGGGCCTGGCCTCCGGCCCCTCCGCCCGCCGCCCTCCACCGGCTCCGGCTCCGGCTCCGTCCTCACCGAGGTGTGAGCGCAGCCAGGGCCGGGGCGGGCTGGGTTCGGTGGGGAGCAGTGGGTTTGTCCTGAGGACCAGGCCTGCAGAGGGCCGCTCACTCCTCTCGCAGTGACAGGAGCGAGAGCCCAGGAGACAGGAAGGGGGCCCCTGGAGGGCGGGCTGGAGGGGAGGGCCATTGAAATCCTAGGTGGGAGAGTGAGGACGAGCAAAACGCGAAGGCAAACACGCCTCTGCCCCTACAGGAGGCGCTGCCAGAGCCAGGCAGGGGGCGCGCTCCGAGCCGGACACCGCGGCACACGTGCGAGGAGCACTTACTTCCCTGGCCTCCCTGTGAGACGCTGCGTCCTTTCAACGTCCGGGTGCGGGCAGCCGGCTGGGCCGAGGCCGTGGGGCCTGGCGGGGAGCACGGCTGGGGCTGGGCGGCCAGGCCTGGGCCGGCAGGCTGCCTCCGGGACACCGAGGACCAGGGCTGTGCTGAGCGCCCGAAGAGCCTGCCCACCCTGGTCCTGGGGCCTTGGAATTTACAGCCTCCGGAATTTCTCCAAAGAGGAATTCGAAGGTGAGCTCCTGTCCGGAGGAATGGCCAGGAGGGAGCTCAGAGGAGGGAGCTGCTCACAGCCTGGAGCCCGCACATCTGAGAGCGCCTCCCGAGCCTGCCCGGCCAGCGGCCCCTGGAGGGGAGACACAGAGTCCCCAGCAGCCAGCCCACCAGGCGTACACACCCTGTTAAACAGGAGACAGTCCAGGCGGGAGAGGTCATATGCCCATCCAGCTCACAGGAATGAGGACCAGCCCCGACAGGATCCCAAGTTTGCTGATGGCCAAAATCCCCTCAACTGCCTCCCAAGGGAAACTGAGGCAGGGTGAAGCCACCAGAGAAGCCTGGAAAGCCTCAGGGACAGCGCTCCGACCTGGAATCGCCAGGGTCCTTCCTGTGTGGCGGGACAGGGGGCACAGAGAGGACACATGTGTGTGTCGCTGAGCAGAGGCGGCCCGGACGGTCCCTGCATGCCCAAGAGCCTGATGCAAGGGCTGCTTCTGAGAGACCAGGGCTGCTGTGCACCAAGCCCAGCACGGACCACGGCTCAGCCCACCTGCCCCCAGCCCAGCACCGACCACGGCTCAGCCCACCTGCCCCCAGCCCAGCACCGACCACGGCTCAGCCCACCTGCCCCCCAGCACGGACCACAGCTCAGCCCACCTGCCCCCAGCCCAGCACCGACCACGGCTCAGCCCATCTACCCCCCAGCCCAGCACGGACCACGGCTCAGCCCACCTGCCCCCAGCCCAGCACCGACCACGGCTCAGCCCACCTGCCCCCAGCCCAGCACCGACCACGGCTCAGCCCATCTACCCCCCAGCCCAGCACCGACCACGGCTCAGCCCATCTACCCCCCAGCCCAGCACGGACCACGGCTCAGCCCACCTGCCCCCAGCCCAGCACCGACCACGGCTCAGCCCATCTGCCCCCCAGCCCAGCACGGACCACGGCTCAGCCCATCTGCCCCCCAGCCCAGCACCGACCACGGCTCAGCCCACCTGCCCCCAGCCCAGCACCGACCACGGCTCAGCCCACCTGCCCCCAGCCGGGCATCACGGCCAGCTGCACACACAGCAGTGTCTACGCCCCGGACTGTTAGCAAGCTTCTTCCCATCTGCAACCCAATCCTCCTTTGCGGTGTAGCCTAACACATATGGGGGGAGGGAAGGGGATTACAGTTGCTCGTATGGAAAACAACATAATAATCTATAATAATAAAGTGTAATATGCTAATTAGACCAGATGTCCTTCTGGATGACCTGCAGCCCGAGGCCTGGTGCCAGAGGGAAGCGGGTGCCGGCAGCTGAAGAGGGAAGGACTACTCTTGCAGAAATTTCGTGCATCAGGCCTCTAGTTAATAAATAATAATACGAGAATAAATGAAGCTGTAACCCTGCTTCCCCCCGCCCCCGTATGGATATTCACAGGTTCCAGGGGCGAGAACCCGGGGAGGGGCGGGGGAGAGAGATTACTGTGCCGCCCACACCACCCCTTGGCTGGTGCAGCAGACTGCGGGACATCCCCTTGTCCTTGCCCAGTTCCTACCAATCCCTGTGGCCTCCTCTCGCCAATGACCTCACTGGCGTCATCTGCTGGGTTTAGAACCTCCGTCCAGTGACTCTGCAAGGGCAGCCTGCTCAACCGGGCTCTTCTCTCTGGAGGTCAAGCAGGGGGATGGCCTTGTGAAGGGCCAGGAGCTCCACACGGGGCCCCCTCACTCCCAGCCCCCGCCCCCGCCGCCGCCCTGCCCAGGCTCCTGGGACTGCAGGCTGCGCCAGCCCACGCAGTGACCCCCTCCGAGGCACAGTGAGGCCGGTGACAGCCCTGGACACGCATCGCCAGACGGTGTCTCTGAATTGATAGGCCCTGCGCTCACGTGGAAGATAAAGGCACGAGAACTCGGGCCGCCAGAACTGCTGACATCTGGTCGTCCCTGCGAGGTTCCTTCTCCCCTTGACCTGGACCCAGGGCCCGCAGGCCAGGCCCGGGCAGCCCCCGCACAGCAGCGTGGGAATGCAAGGAGCCGGTTTCCGGCCAGGCTGGAGGGGGCAGCCAGGCGGAGGGGCCGAGGAGGAGCTTGGGGAGCACAGCTGAGCGGCAGAGCCCCTGAGGGAAAGGTCGCAGGGCGGGGCGGGCGGGCACCACAGGCGGGCACGTGGCCAAGGAAGGCGAGAAGGGAGCCCAGAGAAGAACTTTACTTACTAAGGACCCACACTTGTCAGGAATTTTAAACCAACTTAAAACATTTATTCATTTATTCATCCAAACTTGGCTGGATTGGTCTTAATGATCAGGAAGATAGAGGTTCAAATCCCAGGTGTACCGTATGCTAGCTGGGTGTCCTTGGGTAAGTTAATTAACCTCTCTGACCCTCCTCCTCTCATCTATATAGAAGTTATGCATATATACACATACATGTAATTACAGTGTATACCTCACAGAGCATGTACATTTCACCGTATATTTTCAAAGAATATCTAGCAGCATGGGAAAATTCTCCTTAACAACATTGAAAGGAAAAAAGTAGATAGTAAAGGCCAATATAATTCCGATTTTTAAAAGAGACTATATGTACTTTGAATATACATGCATATATACATATAAAATTTTTAAAAATAAAAATATTAATGGTTACTTTCATGGTGGGAATTTGGATGATTTAATTTTTAAATGTACTTTCCACATTTTCTAAATTGCCTACAATGAACATGGCACACTCTAAGATATTTTTCTAGATTTGCATTTTTATTGCAAAAGTGATCTATGTTCAGGGCAGGAAATTAAACTTGGCACCACTGGGAACAGCTTATTTCCTCCCAGACGGTGTTCTGTGCACATCTAATCACACCAGAGGGCAGTCTCTCAGTCCACGCCAGGAAGGCAGGGGGCAGCCGCAGTTTTTGGTAACTGAGTTCTATTTCTGTCTCAGGCCCCCAACACCCAGGGGCACTTTAAGCAATGGAGCGTGAGCGCAGGCAAGTGAGAAGCAGGGCTTTCTGTGGACTCCCTCCCTGCTCCCTCTTCTCCTGGCCACGCGTCTTCGTCCTCGGGGCCAACATGGCCAACGTGGTGCCCAGGTGGGAGCTGTCCCAGGGGCCAACATGGTACCCACATGGGGGTTGTCTTAGGGGCCACATGGTACCCAGGTGTGGTCCTCACTTACCACCTGACCACACAAGGGGCACCGAGATACTCTGCACCTGGCCTTGACCTGCAGGATCCATCCCAACTGACAGACTCCAAGACATCAAGTTCCGAAATCTACTCACCAGTCCTGCCTCAGCCCGAGCCCTCCTCGGCCCAGCAGCTTCGGTGCCCCTTTCTCAAAGCCCCTTTTGAGGGCCACGTGGACACCTTCTCGATGCTCACCCACGCGTCCCTGGGAGGGGCTCTCTCGGGCTCCGAGAAAACGTCTGTCCTGATGCTGCAGCCACCTGGCTCAGGGGGTGTCGGTCAGGGCTGCCGCCCTCTGAGCTCGGCACAGGTAGGTCTCTGACTCCAGGATACCCCCAACCTGTGGCCCCCCCGCCCCCTCTTCACCCGGAGAGCTTACAGACCACGCCTGCCCGGGCCCGTCTGGTCACAGCTATTCACACATAAGTCCTAGTCATAAACAATGTGCAGTTACAGCAATGTAGTCTAAATGCTTTATTTCTTAAATCCTAGTTTAACCGTTTGTCTTACAGTAACTCAAAGGCCTGAGTTCAGTTCCAACTTATGTGAACACTTTATTTCAACAGTTACTGTGGCTGGCAGAGGCTGAGGTTCACGTCCAGCGTGAAGGCGGCCATCGACGCTGGCCCTGCCCCCTCACAGTCTCCGCACCACGGACCCGCCACGGCTGACGTGGCACCCTCTCCACGGCGCTCGGGCCTTCGGGGGCTTTCCAAAGCACACGGAGGTCTTCGGCCGGACTTTGTGCTGAGTTGGGAAGTTTGTTTCCTGGGCTTCAGGTACTGGATGGCTCATCTTTTGATTAAGAAATTTAAAAACATGTTGAAATTTTTTACTGTGGGAGACATTTATGTACAGATTAGAAAATATTGTTTTCTGTTTGCCTTTAAAATTTACAAAAATAAGGAGTTTTTAAAGAAAAATATATTCTTTATGGGTGACACATTTGAAAATATGCATTTTCAAAATGCTTTCTCAAGAGCAAGATTGTGTTTCAAAAAGCAATGACTTAATCGTGCCTTGTTAAAGCGCCATCTTACACTGAAGGAACAGATTGAATGTTTAAAATTTCTAAGAACTCTGCCAGATAGCATCTGATTAATACTGTCAGCTCAACAAAGGTCGGTAAGCTTGAACATCTGTCTTTGTGTGCAAGAAAAAAACGTCTTCCCGTCACTTTCAACAGCCTCAAACCTGCGCGAGGCCACTGCCCGCGATCCTCCAATCGCCCCATCGCATTACAAAGCCGTGGACACTGCGGGGTCTTGGCTGTGTCAGTCAGCCCAGGGACCGTGGCAGGTCCGTGGGCGCGCTGTGCCCCCGAACACGGCGGCCTCCACGTGCTGTCCTCCGTCAGCCAGCACCGGTCACACTGACGTTAGGGAAGAAAGAGCACTGCCTTCCCTTGTGATTAAAAAATAGTTTTAATTTGTTCTCCTCTTGTGCCGGGGGATCAACTGTGCCACCAACTAGCCCATTTGGAAAATTGCTTTCTCTTCTGCAAGGAGCTAATAACAGCTGCCGAGGCAAGAAGTGAGAGCGAGCGGCCTGAGCAAGGGAGCCCCTGCAAGGTGCCATCCTGCCCCGGGCCCCGGCCCGGCCATGACCAGCCAGCCTGGGAGGCTCTTTGACTTCAGGAGGCCTGGTGCTCTCAGGCCCCGGGCCGCTGGCCACCTGGAGGCCTGCGGTCGCAGGTGCAGAGGAGAAGTCGGTGTGAGAGCCACGGACTGAGACCTGACACGTGAGAACAGCAGGAGGGCGGCAGCCCCCAAACTCTGGCGGGAACGGTGAACGGTTCAGAAAAAGGAGCAAGCGAGCGCCGTGGACCAGAGCCGGTCTGACCCTCCGGGAGAAGGAAGACAGGACGCAGCAGGCCCAGGCAAACGCAAGCTCAAGGTGAGGAGCACGCTGGGCTGCCCAGGGAGACCCGTGGGCTGAGCTCAGCCCCTGTGCACCTGTCCCGGAGCCCACTGGAGGGGTGGGAGTGCACGCGGGCTGGGCGGCAGCTCAGCAGCCGGGGTGGCCGGGCCGCGGTGACAGGAGGGAAGTGATCTCTGGCTTGTGCCTCTTTTCTTGCTTTTACTTGTTCTGATGCCACTTGTGGCTTTTGTCATTCAGACAAAGCAGAAATAAAAATAGATACGCAGAGCGTTTGTGGGCAGGCTGGCCAGTTTTCAAGCAAAGCCGTGGGCACAGGTCACAGGTGGCTCTGGAAGCCCAGCTGAGGTCCTGGGACTGTGGTTCCCCGCAGGCCACTGCCAGCACCGCACAGAGTGTGGCACTTCCGGGGACACTTTCCCAGGAAGCGCAGAGAAGCAGCGCCCGATGCTTCACAGGACTTCTCAAAACCGCTAGTGAAGGAAAGGACCGCGAGTCTTCTGAGGAGACAGAGGGGCTTGAAGACAGGACAGAAGTCGCGAGGCTGGTGTGGAAGCTGCGGAAGGAAAGGCCAGTTCAGTACCGCGGACAGCTCCCTGTTCCCTCTGCCCCTGGCACAGAGCACCCGCCAGTGCTGCAGGAGAACTGGAGGACACAGATAACACATCACATGGGCAGGAGCCACAGGTCTGCGAGGTGAAGGAAATGTTGAAATGAGACAGCTTTGCTCTGTTAAAGGAGCCGGGCGCAGGGAAAAGGAAGCTGCCAACGCGGTGCAGTGTCCCGATGGGGCCCTGAGGCAGAAGTGACACGGTGGGAAGGCTGGGAAAGCTCATCTGGGTTTCACCAGCAGGAGCGTGCCGCGTGCTTCTTAGTTTGACGGGTGCGCCGTGCTGGTGAGGTGAGGTGTTAGGAGGTTCACCCTTAGTCTCATGGGACGCTGGTGAAGGGGCAGATAAAGCAATACTATTGATATGTTTAATAACAAAGTTATGCTAAAACAGAGTTTGTTTTCAAGAAAGAGACGTTGTCAAAGGGAAAAGAGAAAGGGCTGGAGGCCGCCGAGGACGGGAAAGCCGAAGGTGAGCTGAGGAATTAGCTGTTCTGGCGGTCTGCCTTTCCCCCAAAGGAACTGCTGGCTGCCGCTCGCCTCGTTCTGAGTGTGCTTCTGGAGATGGCCGAATGGTACGGACACGAAAAGCGTTTCTAACAGTGCCCAGAGGCTACTGAGCTGTCTTCCCGTGAGGCTGCAGTGCCCGTTAACCTCGCGTGGACCTGGAGGGCGGCTGAAAGGGGCGTGGACACGGAAAGCAGGCTGCGAGGATACACAATACACAGATGGCGTTTCACTTCTGATACTCAAGTCGTTCTGTAAACTAAATTCCAGCTTATAATTGGGGCGGGGGGGGGGGAGTGTTGCCACTGCCTTGTTCTGAATACTTCTAAGTAAATGCATAAAATTTTTCAAATTCTAAACTAAAAAAGTGCTTTATAGAAAAAGGCATATATATAAACCTCCCCACAAACACCGTGACCATTCTGAAAGGTAACATACTTCCTGTTGTCCTAGTTGGCATTTCGTATTAAGTATTACTTCTATAATCAGGAAAAACTTTACAGAAGAAGCTTCAAGCCGACAGGAATGCAGGGCTGGAGAGGAGAGAGCACGCGGACACGCAGGTGCGGGCGTGCAGACGTGCCCACGGCCTCGGCAGGACACGGAAGCTTCACTCTGAGCACCAGGGGGCCTGGGGCAGAGGGAGAGACCTGCCTCCCCTGTATCAGGTGTGGAAGTCAAACAGCCTTCACAGTGTTCACAATAAAAATAACTATTATTGCTATCAAAATAATTTTATACAAAAAACTCCTTTCTACGGCCCAATCTCATTTCCCAGCAGTAACCCCGGTAACCACATACTTTGGGGCACGCTTTCAGACTTTCTATGCACATATAGAGATAATCTTAACAGAAACGGGACCTAATACTACACATACAATTGTTTGTGACACAATAGATCATGCCTATCGACCTTTGTGGATGTACTGTTAGGTCTCATTCATTCTTTTGAGAAGCTGCATTGTATTCCATTTTATGGATAAACCTTGAATTATCCGCCCAGTCTCCCACCGGAGTCAGCTTGCGATGCGTCCGGGTTCTTACTGCTAAGGACGGCACTGCCGCACTGTCCGTGCTCGGCGGGCAGTCCTGACATCACGCCCTCTGACCTGCCATCCTGGCACCTCCAAAGGCGGCTCTGAGACTTTGGATGGACTACTGAACCTTCCTGAACCAGAGTCCTTATTTTAGGATGCCCGGGAGCCGCACTACAGTCCTCCGCTCTACCAACTGAGCTACTGAAGGAAGCGCCAGAGTCCTTATTTAATTAGAGGTGATATTTACTCTATCGGTAGAGGGTTGTACAGATTAGAGGAGTTTATGTGAATGAATGAAATTAAATGAATGAAAATGCCTGATAGTTTCCCCAATGCGTGTGTGTGTGTGTGTGTGTGTGTGTGTAGATAGTGATGGGGAAAGAGAAACAGAGAGGCAGAGAATGGACCAATGGGTGGGTGGATGGATGGATGAATTGATGGATGGATGGACTAACAGATGGACAGGTATGGAAGCCTAGCAGGAATTATTCCTCAGTAATGGTATAGGGAAAGTGCATCAAGTAACAATCAATAAACTTAAGCTGCCTCCTTTCTACTTAGAGAAAGGGGGAGCAGACGAAGCACTGGAAACTGAGGTCCTCGTACTGCTCAGGGAGCCACGAAAGAAGGGCAGTGCCCTGTGCCTCAGGCGGAGGCGGCTGGAGGAGGGACAGACGCAAGGAGAAGTGGCTCAGGAAATGGGTGGCCGGGACACTGACGGAAGTGTCATCATTTTAGCAGGTGCCAGCCAGGAGGGAGAGCCCTAGCTCATCCTCAGTGAATCCGGACTTTGGCCAAAGAGTCTGCAAATCGCCGAGAGAAAAGCAGGACTGGCCGGATGGACAGCTGCAGAGCGGGGGCTCCTGAAGGCACACCTGCAGACATAGCAGTGCTGGCAGGGATGGAGGAGAGGGTTGGAAAGGCCTGGGAGTTAACGAAATAGTTACTGGAGCAGGCCTTGCAGCCACCTTCCATTCATCCTCCGTCAGTCAGTTCTCAGACCCTAAAATGTTGTGCCCCGTATGAGCCTCCAGCTGGAGTGAGCTTCGAGACCTGCTGCTGACCCCACATAGCCCTGGAGCCGTCTGTGCGAGAGAATAGAGTCCAACGAGCCAGCCCGGCATCCAGGCCTCCCAAGGCTGGCCAAGCCTGCTGGGCCGCTGCCTCCCACACCGCCTACCCTCTGGCCCCACAACCCCTGCCGAGTCGTCCTCCGTGGTGAGAGGCCTGGACTGGGCTCTGGCTCCTGCAGGCATGGCAGGCACCTGGAGCCTGGGGCCTGCCTGGACCATGGCTGGATGGATGGATTTCCAAGTCATTCCATTTAGGAATGACATCATCTGGTTCTGGCTGGGTACCATGCACAAGGTCCCACTCCACCCCGGGCCACGGGAGGTTTGTCTCCTGCTCCGTGACCAGCCCACAGCACAGGAATCTAACCCAGGCCAGACCAAACCCAGCGTTTCTAAAGAGGCGATGGGTGAAGGAGGGGCAGACTCAGAAACTGTGAATGTGGGCTGGGACTGCCAGCCACCCCCCTCCGCACCGGGAGCCGTGCCCGAGCTCCGTGAGGGCAGCTTCCTGTCTGGCACAGGGCGCATGCTCGTGTGCTGAATGACTAAATGAGTGATAGAATCCCATTAGACAAGCAACCGAGTAATGGGACAGGGAAACCGGTGTGCAGAGACAGAGTTTCTGAGCCTGTGCCGGTAAACCTCCCAGCTAAGTCCACCTACGCTCCATTTCTGCTGCTAACTAGTTGGCTTTCTGTCACAGACCATCATGCCAAAAGCTCCAGCTCTCGCACGCGCCTTCTCCCAGGCAGTTCCAGATCCAGGCACCTTCGATGCCTTCTGAACTCCAAGGGCACGTGAGCTAACCCTCGAGCGGCGTTTCTTACTTTCCACCTTGATCTAAGGCTCTCTGTGAACTCAGCTGCAGCAGACACTGTGCCCGCCCGGGACCCCTTCTCCTGGCCCAGCGGCTATGACCGCGGAGGCGACCGGTGCGGGGCTGGAGGTGCTCGCTACAGCCTCTCCTGGAGGAGCGGAAGCCCAGAGGCGCCTGGGAGTTGGTTTCCCAAGCGCCGCAGCCGGCCATGCCCTGGCTGGAGAAGGTGGTGCGGCTCCACTCCTCCCGGCTGGAGCTCCCGGCTGGAGCCTCGTTCTCCAGTAGCCTGTCCTCTCCCCCATGACCCCCTCCTCTTCAAGCCCCCGCCTTTCTCAGGGAGCCTAGTGCCCCCAGGTCTCCCAAGGAATGGCCTCAGGTAACATCCTTCTTCCTTGGTAGACAAGATGTCTGTGCCCCCTCTGCTCCTGGGCTGTGCCTCCTCCAAGGCCCTTGGAAGAGCAGCCAGGAGGGCGCATGAGGGAGCGACTGGAAGGTGGTCTCAGTGAGTGAGGAGCAGGTGGCATAGCCTGTGAACAGCACCCAGAAGCAAACTTCTGGGATAGGCCAGCACTTCCAAACAGCTCAGAGCAACAAAACGGCCTATTCTCTAGTTCTGCCCCAAGGAAAGGCTGGACGCAGAAACTTGCTGTTTGAGAAATTCTGTCTGCTCCTGATCCTCCCCATTGTCTCCTGAAGCCCCAGCACAAGCCCCTCTCCGCCCAGAGCTCCGTGCTCCGTGCTCAGAGCTCAGAGCTCAGAGCTCAGAGCGGGCCCCTCTCCGTCCAGAGCTCCATGCTCCATGCTCCGTGCTCAGAGCTCAGAGAGGGCCCCTCTCCGTCCAGAGCTCCGTGTTCAGAGCTCAGAGCGGCCCCTCTCCGCCCAGAGCTCCGTGCTCCGTGCTCCGTGCTCAGAGCTCAGAGTGGGCCCCTCTCCGCCCAGAGCTCCGTGCTCCGTGCTCCGTGCTCAGAGCTCAGAGCGGGCCCCTCTCCGCCCAGAGCTCCGTGCTCCGTGCTCCGTGCTCAGAGCTCAGAGTGGGCCCCTCTCCGTCCAGAGCTCCATGCTCCATGCTCGGAGCTCAGAGCGGCCCCTCCCCGTCCAGAGCTCCGTGCTCAGAGCTCAGAGCGGGCCCCTCTCCGCCCAGAGCTCCATGCTCAGAGCTCAGAGCTCAGAGAGGGCCCCTCTCCGCCCAGAGCTCCGTGCTCCATGCTCAGAGCTCAGAGCGGCCCCTCTCAGCCCAGAGCTCAGGGCGGGACGATGTTCCCTATGAGACATCCCCTCAGCTCCTGGCCTCTGGGAGGAGTCACTGCGGAGCTCGGTTTCGGCGGAAAAGAGAGCAGTTTACAAAGAGGGCGAAGTGATCTCCCAGAGACACGGCCTCTACGCCTGGAGCTCAGGCTCGCACCCAGGTGGGAGGGGCGGCTGGGCTCTCCCCTTTGGGGACAGCGGGGCGGCTGCCTCTGAGACCGCAGGCGGGAAGGAGGCGGGAAGGGGCCAGCGGGGGCGGGGGGGGGCCTCTCGGTCAGTGGGGACAGCCAAAGGGCACTGAACCGCCATCACTCCCTGCAGATCCGCGGAGGCTACGCCTCCTCAGCCTGCGGGAATGAACGAGTAACGGTAACAGGAAATCTTCAGGAATTACATCCACGTGAAAGTGTAAGTCACAAACCCAGGAAATGCTAATGACTCTTTAAAAGACAGGAAACCTTTATACCTTTTATTTTTAAAGGAATTAGCTCATGAAGTAAGACAGGTGACCCTTGATGTATTTAAGAAAGCTGCGCCCAGATTGACAACACTCCTCAGTCACAGGTTCCGCTGTGTGCTCTGGTACAAGCAGGAGCTCACAGAGCGGCCTCCGGTCCTTCCGAACGTGCTGAATGTGTTAAACCCAATGCAGATCCGGTGGTGAATTCGTTAGGAACAGGTGCGGTCGTGTGAATGCCACTTTTCCTGATGGGGGGACCGGAGGCCCTCTGACCCTGAGGCCTCAGCTCCCCACGCGCTGGAACGCACACGGTCACGGTACCGTGTCGCACCCGCTCACGGTGAAGCTAGTGTTCTTTCTCCTTTTCTGGTGCATTCTCTGAGTAGGTGTAACCGTTGGAGTCACAGGGACAGGGTACTCCATGCACCACATGACTGTCGGCTCTCAGCCTCTCCTCCGGCCACGCCCCCGAGGGCAGGGAGGGCCAGCGGCCTCGGTGACCAGGCCTTCAGAGGACAGGCCCCGGACCTGCAGAGGAGCCGGCTGCCTCCGCAGGGTCGAGGGAACAGAGGCCTTCCTGGCCTCACTCAACCTCTGGCCGCCAGCAAGAACCACCGGGACGGACGCCGAGGCCCGCGGGGCTGCGCGCAGATGGCCAGCCTCCAGCCCCGGCGGAAGGCGAGAGCCTGCGTGCCAGGCCCCCTGGGGCAGAGCTGCGGGGCCAGTGGCGCGGCCGGCTCCCTGGCAGCCTGGCCCAGGAGGAGCAGGCCTGGCCCCCAGGAGCTCGCACGGAATGCAGCATCGACAGATCACCCGCCAGGAATGAGAGGGAGAATGCAATTGTAAAGAATGAACAGAGCCTCAAGGATCTGCAGAAGGAAAACGCCAGGCTTAGTGTTTGTGTATATTGGAGTCCCAGAATGAAGAGAGAAAGAAAAAGTATTGAAGAAATTATGGCCTAAAACTTCCAAATCTGATTAATGAAAAAAGTTCAGCAAAACCAAACAGGATAACCCTAAAGAAGCCCCTGCTGAGACATATCACAGTCCAACTGCTAAATACCAAAAGAAAGCAAAGCTATTGAAAGTGATCAAGTTTATAAATAACAGACTGTTTTCCTCTTGAGTTCTTTAACATGTGTTTCATGGCCAAAAGAGTAAAAACGTAAGATGGCCTGGTTTCCGATGTGTGTAGATATGACATGTAAGACAACTAAAACATAAGTCGAGAGTGAGCAAAGGGGCCTAACTGTGGGGAGACTCATACATGGCCCTGAAGTGCAGAAATGCTGCATCTCGGTGCATGTGAAAAAGTAAGTGTGCAGATTGTTATCTCCAAGGCAACCAAGATAAAAAATACTCAAAGGAGTGCTGTCAAAACCATGGCACATAAAGCCGAAAGGAATACTAAAAAAGGTTTGAATAACCCAAAAGAAAGCAGGAAAGGGAACACAGAGGAACAGAAAACAGAAGAAAAAAATAACAAATTAAACACCTAAATCTAAACGGATCAACAAATGCATTAAATGTAAAACCCGAACATACCAATCAACAGGTGGATTGTAAGAATGATTTTTTAAAGATACAAACTAATTCTATGCTCCCTACAAAAAACTCTCTTCATTAAATATGGTACAAGTAAATCAAAGATACAAGAATGAACACCATGTCATGCAAACACATACGCAGGTGAGAGCTGCAGGGGCGGCATTAATACCAAGGAAGGAGGCGTCAGAGGAGAGCAAACTGCCTGGCGGCGAGGGAAGTACATCATAATAAAAGGCTCCATTTCCCAGGGAAGAGAACAGCCTTCAATGCGTATGCATCTCAGCACAGAAATTCAAATGTACAAAACAAAACCTGGAGGGAATGGAATTAGAAATAAACAAATTCCTAATCACAGAGACTCCAGCACAACTTTCAGCAATAAAACAGGTGGCGGAGACCAGCACGGACACAGAGGAGCAGGCTGGGCCACAGCCTCAGCGGGGGAACGTGCCCCAGGCAGACCACGCCCGACCATAACACAAATCCTTACAGATGTTAAGTAGCTGGATCATAAAATGCTTTCCCAGCCATAATGGAAGTAAACTAGATTCAGTAATAAAATAACATAAGAATATTCAAATACTTGAAACACTCTTGTAAACAATCCATGGGTCAAAGGGAAAGACTGAAGAAAAATGAGAAAAGATTTTGAACTAAACAAAAATAAAAATGCATTTTATAAGTTGTGCGGGGCAAGGAAAGCAGTGCTTAGAGAGAAGCCATGGCATTGAAATACTTATACTAGAAGATGAGAAAGAAGTCAAAGCAAAAATATACAATTCCATTTTAAGAGACTAGAAAAAGAATAACATACTAAATTCAAAACAAGCAGAAGGCAGAAGATAATCAAGTAAGCAGAAATTAGCCTGGATTGTGTGGCTCAGTGGTTCACTGTCAACCTATGAACCAGGAGGTCACGGTTTTGCAGGCTCAGTCCCCTGGGTTGTGAGCTCACTCCCCAGTGTAAAGCGTGTGGGAGATAGCCAATCAAGGATTCTCTCTCACCACTGATGCTTCTCTCTCTCTCTCTCTCTCTCTCTCTCTCTCTCTCTCTCTCTTTCTCTCTTTCTCCCTTTGAAATCAATAAAAATATATTTTTTAAAAAGATAAACAGAAATCAAACAAATCAAACACATGATACAACAGATAATATAAATGGAACAAAAATGAGTTCTTTGAAAAATAGAGACAATTGATAAACCTCAGAAGACCAATAAAGAAGAGAGAAGATACACAGATTACCAATGCCAGGAGCGGAAGGGGGTCAGGAGGAACCCACAGACAACAAAAGAAATCAGGGAGGTCAAGGGACGACGCTACACACACAAACCCGGCAGCGTGGGCGTGACAGAGAATCACTGACAAACACAAATGCCAAACATCCACCCAAAATGAGTCAATATCTTCAGTGAGTTCCAAACAGACTTAGTGCACAGTTAAAAGCTGTCCAGAAAGCCCCCAGGCCCACATGAGCTTCCTGGGAATGTCTACCAAACACTTAAAGAAGACAAAACCCACCGGAACCGGTTTGGCTCAGTGGATAGAGCGTCGGCCTGCAGACTGAAGGGTCCCGGGTTCGATTCCAGTCAAGGGCATGTACCTTGATTGCAGGCACATCCCCAGTAGGGGGTGTGCAAGAGGCAACTGATCAATGATTCTCTCTCATCGATGTTTCTAACTCTCTACCCTTCTCTCTTCCTCTCTGTAAAAAAAATGAATAAAATATATTAAAAAAAAAAAAAAAAAAAAAAGACAAAACCAGCTCTGCAAAAGCTCTTTGAGGCGGTAAGAGGAGGGACCCTCCCCTCATTGCATGAGACCGGCATTGCCCTACAACAACCAGAGTCCGAAAACTAAGACCAATGCTCCCCATGCACCTGGCACAAAAATCTTCAAAAAATGTTTAATATTAGCACATTGAATCTAGCAATATACAAAAAGAATAAGAAATCGTGTCCATGTGAGATCTATCTCAGAAGTAGAAGACTAATTCAATATTTAAAAACAAAGCAATATAATATACTATGTTAACAGTCTGAAGAAGAAAACCTACATCGATAGATGCATAAAAATCATTTGACAAAGTTCAGAATGCATTCATGATAAAAATTCTCAGAAAACTAAAACTGAAAGAGAACTTCCTCAACCTGGTAAAGAGTGCCCATTAAACATGGAAGGAAAAGCGAGGGCGCACATTGCACTGGACCCTGAAGCCTCGGCACAGGCAGCGGTGCCCTCACACGCCATCCCACAGCTCACGGAGCGACAGCCCGCGCTCTGAGCCAGAGCAGGAAGTAGAGCACGTGGGCTGGAAGGAAGGAAGAGCACTCACAGCCATGACGACTGTCTGTAGAGAGCTTCTCTCACCCACAAAGCACCCTCAGGATCAATCGCTACCTTTATCCAGATTGCAGAATACAGAATCTTTGTACCAGCAATGGAGAACTGGAAAACAAGCTTCAAAAACACTGCTATTTACAATAGCTCCAAAAGAGAAATAAGTTATAAAGCTGACATAACTTGGGAAGAATCTCTGCAAAATGCTGGCCCAGAAAAGCCACGACCTAAACGCACGGAAGGGAAGACTGACCACAGACTAGAAGAGTCGACAGGGCAATGTCGGTCCTCCCCAGATCGTCAACAGATTAAGGCAATTCTGATCACAATCCCGGGAGTGCTTTTTCAATGTGGCCGTGTTGTTTCCAACGTGTGTTTGGAAAGGCGAGCTTCCCTCAGCCTCGGCTTTCCTCCTTCTAAGATGGGGTCACAGTAGGTACGTCAGCGTGTGATGTTCGGGTAACTCGTGGCTTCTTTGTGGGTCTTTCTCTCAAGACACCAGACGGGCATAGGAGCACCCAGGCCTTTCCCACCTGTCCGTAGACAGCTGCACTGGGGCTGCCTCTGCAAGCCAGGGCTGGAGGAGGGTGTGCTAGTCAGGTCTCCAGAGAAACAGCACCAGTCGGTGTGTGCACACGTGTGCATGCATGTGCATGTGTGTGCACGTGTGTGCGTGTGCCTTGGAAGGACTTTCTTCAGGAAAGCGGTTGGGACTCTGTACAGCAGCCTGGGCCTCGGGGCTCTGGGACTCCGGGCTCAGGGAGGAGGGGCTGAACACTGGCCTCCGAGTAGCTCCGGCGGCTGGAGAGCGGAAAGCTCCCCCATGGGCGGAGCACTGACTGCAGAGCCGCGGGACCCAGGAGCGTGAGGCTGTGCAACCACAGACCGCGGACCAGAGCCCGAGCGAGTCCAGCCGACACACAATATGGCCCAGGGAGCTCCTGGTGACACACAGCTCAGCGGAGAAAGATATTCCCTCCACAAACGGTGTCGGAACAACTGGTCTCCACGTACCGACAAACACAACAACCAGCAACGCAAAACCTTCCCCTAAGCTTCACACTTCCGACAGAAGCCAGTGCCAAGTACGCCATCGCTCTGGGGAGGTTTAGCGGATTCACTAAGTTAAATGTATACCTGCTGCCTGTCGCCCTGTTTACCAGGAGGGATAAAACCTTCGCGGAACACACACAGACGTTTCCGTGCGCTGTGCCCAGACCGAGAACAGCCTGCGCCTGCAGCAGGAGAAGGTGCACACGTGGCGCTCCGTCCCTCCCGGGGCAGGGAGACCGCTGTGGCCACGCGGACGAGCCCAAGGCTCCCACTGAGGGCTGCACTCCAGGCAGCCTGGGACGTGCGGGGACCATGGAGCCCCCCGGGGGTCGGGCAGAGGTGGGACCACAAAGGAGCAGCAGGAGAGAATTGTTATGGCCTGATCGGGTGGGCATCCGTGGATTTGTGTGTTAGGATTCAGAGAACCATAAACAACAGCAGCAAAATGGACACAACCCTGATGGGGCTCAGCGGTGTCCCTTAGTCAGTCCCTAGGCTTTGTGTGAGAGCTTCTTGGGTTAAAAAATTTACAAAAAAAAAAAAAAAAAGACAAGAAAACAAACACATGGCACCAGAAGCCACAGCAGGAGAAGGATAAAGCTGGAAGGCAGAGCTGTACCCCTCCGTGCCCCGCCTCCCCGCCTGGAGCAGCCAGCGTTCAGCCCCTCCTCCCCGAGCCTGGAGTCCCCAGAGCCCCGAGGCCCAGGCCGCTGTACAGAGTCCCAACCGCTTTCCTGAAGGAAGCCCTTCCACGGCACATGCACACACATGTGCACACACGTGCACACACACTGGTGCTGTTTCTCTGGAGACCTGACTAGCACACCCTCCCCCAGCCCTGGCTTGCAGAGGCAGCCCCAGTGCAGCTGTCTCCTATGCCCGTCTGGAGTCTTGAGAGAAAGACCCACAAAGAAGCCACGAGTTGCCAGAACATCACACGCTGATGTACCTACTGTTGGCCCATCTCATAAAGAGGAAAGCTGAGGCTGAGGGAAGCTAAGGCCTCCACGCTCTCCCATCAGGAAGCAAAGGGACAAGCACTTTTAGACTCAAATCCCAGCCCTCTCCCTGCCGCATCCAGCAAAGGCTGCACGGCCGGCCACCAGCACAAACTCGGCAGATGTCACCACGGGCCCTGGCCTGCCCTCAGCTCCTGGTCCCTGCCCCAGAGCATGGGCCTCGGTGGCCGCTCCACTCAGTAAGTCCTAGCCAGGCGAATGGACACCAGCAAGACTTACAGCCCGCCGACCGCCGACCGACCGCCAACCGACCGCCAACCTCCGACCTCTGACCAAAGGGCTTCCCTTCAGGCAGGGAGAGGAGAAGCGGGGGCGGGTACGTGCTGTGGGGGTGTCCTGGTTCACCACGCAGTCAGCCAGCTGGCTCATCCATCAGGGAGCAGGCGCCAGAGGGTGTGGTGTGCTGAAATACCTAATAACAGCTGCAGATACCAGCCGGCCAGGAACACGGCGTCCCCGCAGTGAAGCAAACACCTACAGAAACCGTCCGGCATTAATGCCAGCTCCGTAAGGGGTGCCGTCGGACCCTGACGGGGGCACCGTGCAGCCCAACGCTCAGTTCCAGATCGCCGCCACCAGGACTGAATCAGGACGTTGTGCAGAACATGCGTGTGGACAGGTCTGGCCCTGGCACGGCTGTGGAGGAACAGATGAGGGCTTCTCCTGGCAGCAGGCAAGAGGAGTGTTGGCACAGTCCTGTCTGTGCTGTGAAAACCTTCGGTAACTGAAGATACATGTGTAGGTTCAATCCTTCCCAAACTTCACCCTACATTTAACGACATTCTACTCAAGACCCCTAAGGACTGTCATGGACCCTAACAAGTTTATTCTAAACTTTACATGGAAGTAGAGAGAACAAAAAAATGGCCAATATACTACAGAGAAAGGAGGCGCCTTTTACAGGATAGCGGGAATGATTATGAAGCTACAGCAACTGTGCCATTGGACGGGGCAGGCACACAGAGGCTGACCACCGAGCTAGAATGCAAAGCCCTGAAGCACGCGTGTGGGTGCGTGGCGAGTTCTCGGGGACAGAGGCAGGCAGGGCCACCTGAGGGACCGCTCAGCAGCCAGAGCCAGAAAGATGTCATTCGTTTGGGACAGAACTCGAGTTTCAATCTCTGACTCACTCCAAACACAAAAGCTGCTGACACCTTTAACACTTGAAGGTGCTTTTCTGGTCTGGATGGTGGTGACAGTCCCTAGCTTTGGGCAAGCTGCCTTCACCAGCCTGAGTAGCTGGAGGCCGTGGGCAGTGCCTGAGCCCTGCATAATGTCACACTGGGAGGCTGGAAGAGTACAAGGGATTTCTTAGGAAGAAAACACAGAAAATTAAATGGTTCATACATTTTTACTCTATCCAAATTAAGAACTCCTGTTTATCGATGGAAACTTTCAAGAAAGTAAAAAAGACAAATAGAATACAGTATTTATAACAGTTAAACTGAAAACGGATCAATCTCAATAATACATAAAGATCAACAAAGAAAGGAGCGTCAAACTAACAGGAAGAGGAGCAGAAGACATGAGCGGGCACGGCGCCAAAGCCCTGTGAGCAGCCGAGCGCCGCTCCCTCCGCGGCACGGACACAGGAGGCCGGTGGCCGCTGGCGTGCTGCGGGCGGACAGGAGCCGCGCTGTCCCGGGAGCCTGGCCTCCGCACCGCGGGCAGGAGGCGGCGGGTGCAGCGGTTTAGAAACTGTGTGATCCCCTTAGCAGCACGCAGTCCGCAGTCCACAGCGGCGTGCCCAGCACCGTAGGACCAGCAGCAGGGGGAGGGCGGGGGGGCGGGGGGGGGGGCGCGTGCGCAGTCCGCAGTCCACAGCGGCGTGCCCAGCACCGTAGGACCAGCAGCAGGGGGAGGGCGGGGGGGCGGGGGGGGGGGGGGGCGCGTGCGGACCCGGGAGGGGGGTGACTGCAGCGCCCTCCGTGCATGATGCCGGCTCCTAGCGCTCCCTCCGGCTCCGGCTCCGGCTCCTCAGTGACAATGACAGCGGGCCATCCACAGGGCTCTGGCTGAGCCGATCGTGAAGTCCAAAATGTGAGTGAACAATGGATCTACTTTTTCCTCTGGTCAGACAGACGCTATGATCTCATCCCTGCACGGCATAGATGTTCACACAGGAGAGGTTTTCCATAGCAGGTCCCTCCTGGCCCTCCTCAGCAACACCACACCTGGACCTGTATCCGGAGCGGATCACTGGGGACGCAGGCGGAGAGCACGGGGACCGGCTGCAGCCGGTGCTACTTCTGCAGCCTCCGGGGCAGAGCAGAGAGAATCCCAGAGCCCCAACGATCAAAGTTAACGAACATCAAGCCGCCCAGATGTAGGATTCGGGAGGCAATGCCTGTGGGCAGTCTCTCGGCAGGTGGGAACACGCGGCCCCAAGCCTGGAGCCGACGTCCTGGGATAGGGCCCGGCCGTGCTGCCGGGTGGATCGGGGTTTATGGGACGCGGTGATAAAAGGTAACGGCGTTCCTCGGAAGATCAGCAGAGCGGGATTCGCGGAGGAGCTGCTCTGACCTTCCACTCCCCACGCGCTGTCCTTGCTCCTCCCGGGAGGCCTGGCACCCTCCGGGGCCGGAGCACCAGGCAGGGCTCATCCCGGAGTCTCCTCACCGGCCGGGGCCGAGGGCTGTAACCGCCTGAATTCTCCATCAGAAACCAGGATGGACGCAAGAGACAAGCCCCGAAGGCTCGGTCACAGCATCAGCAGATGAAAGACCGGGAAGCTGACAGGCTGGGGCCACGGGTTCCCACCCGCAGAGGCCCACACCTGCTACCCGCTCCACTTCCTCCACTCGAGACTGACTTCAGGCCAATGGTGTGACCACCAGGCACAGAAAGGGATCCAGGACCGAAGACCCAGCTGCTGCCAAGCACTCACTGCAGGCAAGCCTGGCCCCCTCCGCTCCCCTCTCTGCCGGGAAGCCGTCCGATTGCCTCTGGCCCCTGACAGCAGCGCCACACCCTCCCCACGTGGTCAGGGACCGAGCAGGCATTGGAATGCCCACCCTGGTGTTGTGACTCAGTAGCAGTGTCACTGAACACCCCATGCCCGGCACTGAGAAGAGCCAGGGTGCCATGTGACAAACGCCAGCACAGCACCTCGCTCTGGCCCCCACTGGTCAGTAAGGAAGGCCCTTCGCCAGGGATCCCAGCACTCCACTCGAGCACACAGCAACTGAGGCCCGGGCAGAGGGCGGGTGCTGAGGGGCCAGGCCGTGAACTTCAACTTGATTTATGAAAGATAAAAAAGTCACCTGTTGAAGGGGTGTGTGGGTGACTGAGGAGCAATAGAGCAGAGGAAGTATGTGTGAAGTCAGTGATAGACAGACAATACAGGCCTTACCCAAATTCCATTAAAATCATTAAAATCTTTAAGGTAATTTGGGGTAAGAAAGAGTAGGTGCAGGAAATGACTTACGTTTTGCCTTTTGTGGGGGGAAAACACACTGCGTGAGATAGCCACAGGGAGTGTGTGAGGACAAGGGAAGTGTTGTGAAAAGAAATCCTGAGAGACATCGGGGACGGAGAACCTGGCCCGGCTGGGCAGAGGAGGAGCCCTCACTGGGTTCGGGGACGAGAGGGGCTGGCAGCCAGCAGCGCTGGGCAGTGTGAGGGAACCCCCCGAGTCCTCTCCGCCATCTGCTGGGCTGCGGGCACCGTGATCAGGGTTTCTCTGGTTTGTGTTTTGTTTTCCTCTGCTACATCCTAACACCTAGAATAATACCTAAAAACAGATCTTTATTGAGTGGATGGATGAAGTCACTGAGTAATCGAAGGCAAAGCTTAGGGGACTAAGGCTGCGCCCGACAAGCAGCATGAAAGGCACGAGGAGCTTAATGACAACAAAGGGAGGGGGTGGCCGTTCCTCACTGCCCTGTAAAGAGGACAGAGGGACACCAGGCCTCTGAATTCCAGGTGATAAAATATACTAGGACCTGCATTCCCAACCTCACCAAGTCTCTGATGGGGGGTTGGGCATGGACTGGGAACAGCAAGGAGCCAATAATTGTAATGAGTGTTAATGGGAGAATTTCAGAGAGCTCCCAGTGGCCTCCCGACCCTCAACCCAGCTCAGCCTCCCACATCAGCTGAGACAACCCTCCTCCCTCCCTTCCAGTCTCATCTCCACCTAGAGCACGCGCGCACAGCCTGGGGGGAGGAGGCTTGCTCACACACACAATGCCCAGCGTGCAGCTCACTGACACTGGAATACGGGCACAGGAATGACCCATTGGACCAGGCCAGGGGCAGAGGACTACAATCTCGGATCAGACTGAACTTGTACATCCCACGTCCCGGCTCAAATGGTTCCAAATGTCTGCTCAGCTATTTAGCAGAAACCTGAAGTCAGCGGCGACTGGCTGTAAATGCGGGAGAATGCCCGCTGCTCTGAGTGCAGAGGCTCTGACCTCAGTGCATCCTGTGCGGCCCCCCACTCGCCCACCACTCCCCTCAGCCACTCCCTCCACAGGCGGGCCAAACAAAGCTGAGGAGCACGGCAACTAGGGAAAGCTTCTGACCCTGCTCTCTCTCCATAGGCTACAGAGTTCAACTCAAATTGGACCCTGATGTCATCAGAGTCAGCTCAGCCCGAGGCGGCTCCCAAGCGCCACTGAGCGAGCCGGTGACGGGGAGAAGAGGAGAGAGGGTCCTCAGAATGGCCGCGCCTCCAGGAATAGCTGATGGGAATTAACTGACCCTGAGTCCCCAAACAAAGCGAACAGGTGACCACCAAGGCCTTACAAATCCACATACCTGAGGTGGGCGGGAGGGGCGAGGCCTGTTTAAGCCATAAGAATGGAAGCACTGAGTACATCATCCAGTGCCCAAGCCTGAGCCGCTGGACGACCTGAACTCCGCAGTGAGCAGAGGACCTGAGCGCCCCGGAGCATCCGTGAAGTATGGTGGCTGTTCTTCCTCCTCCCCAGGGGCCTGAGCGGACATGTGAGGACACTGCTCCCAGGGGGTGCCACTCACTGGGCACAGGGGGTGCCCTTTGGCCAGCCCTGATTCCCATGAACATCCATGGGGCCCAGCAGCCACAGAGGGGCTACTGGAGGTCAAAGGAAAAAAACAAGTTTTGACCCAAGTCAGCCTCATAGGAAGTCCAAGGAACACAAGAGGTACTCCACGGCTGTTTTCGTTTTCTGAATAGTGTTTGGAAGAGCTATCCTCGGCGGCACATGAGCAGCAGCTAGTTGACTCTCTGGAAATGGACGAAGGGCTAATAAGGCAGAAAGGACAATGTGAAGCCATTTCTCTCCCCGTGACAAAGGAAGAAAACAAAAGCACTACCACATCCCTAGACAGATCAGAGAAATGTCACCATCATTAAGTATGTGAAGGTGCAAACAGGACTCAGTCACACCCCGAGGTAACTTCCTAGGTTGGCAGGTGCAAAGATACTGAGTCCTGTGGAGTGCCTGTGCCTTCCATCAACTTAACACCTGGAGACTTCAACACGCCTGCTGCTCCTGATAGGGCCTCTTCACTGGATCACATCCATACAGACTCCAGCGCCGGCTCACAGTTATTGATCCCAACAACAAAACCCACCAGAGCAGTTAGCCTTCCCAGGTGGGGACAGCAGTAAATCTCACTGTCCTCCGTGAGCGCCGTAGCAGCTTTCTGGCCCTGAGCCACACGGTTCACAAGAATCTGACTGCCACGCACCAGACTCCATGCTGAGAGGTGGAGACTGTAAATTAGCGGGACCAAGCGCCTCGGTAGGACACGTGCATACACCTAGGAGACAGTTTCTGTGTAAGTGCAGGAACCTGCCAAGTGAGGTCCACCTTTCTGGAGTCCCTGGGCTCTGGGCTCTTTACTAATCTGCTCTGTAAAAATGCAGGGCGAGGTGCTGCTCCTTGTACCCTGTGCTGGGCCTGGTCAGACTGTCTCTGCCAGGAGCCCCACGTGGCAGTTGGCATACAGGTGCAGAAAGGTGCGCGACCTGCTGCAAGCCACACCCAGTGTGACAGCTCAGGGCAGCAGACTAGAACTCCGCCGCAGGGCTGGCTGCAGTGTGCGAAGCACTAGCCTGGCACACAGTAGTGCTCAAAGCAGTGCTCACGCCAGCTCCCCTGTGGCTGGTGTGAGCAGGGCCAGCTCCGGGAGGACAGGGTGGCACCGGCTGTACTGTTCGCAGATGCTGCGTGGGCATCCCCGGGCTCAGGCACGGAGACCAGGTGTCTCTCTTTAGAACCAGCTGCCCCGACAGCTCCTACCACCTTCAGTCAAGGGCCCAGCACCTGGGCTGCACTGTACACACCGAGTTCTTGCCTATTGGCATCCCTCTGACCCTCCACAGCCCTGAGAGGACTGTCCCCTCCCTTTACAGAGCGCAGGCCCACAGAGAGGGGCCACACAGCCACAGAGGCAGGGCTGGGTCTGAATCCGGAGCACAGCCCGGCCTCCACGGTGGCAGGGTGGCAGCACAGGGAACCCAGACCACGCCGGGAGACCCAGCCCAGCGCCTTCCCCCTGTCAGCGCCTGGGCCCCCTTCTTCCATCGCACCCACTGCCTCTGCCCACGCACTCCCGGGCGCCCACGACACTGAGTTTCAGGCCTGAAACACTGAAGGCCAGGCCCTGGCCCAGGGTGCCTGCCTCCCTTCCTCTCTGCCCCCGGGAGCCACGTCGCTGCCAGCTCTCACTGCAGCCAGCCCATCCCAGTGCCCGCCCCGGCCTCCGTTGTGTTGTTAACACACCCACCACAAACCCACCCGACCCCAAAGTTTTAGGACAATTAGCTCAGACTAACATATGTACAACATCTACATTATTGCATAGTTTATATACATTTCACACCACAAACTATGCATATAGATGGCAGGTAATACACATATGCTTGCCTTCATCGGCTGATTCTGAAATTCACACGTATGCATGCTGCTCTCCCAGGAGCTGGATGCTTGCTTTCTGCCAGGACTTGGAGTGCAGTTCCACTTGAAAGTTTGTTCAT
>NC_140516.1:1412500-1522500 GCF_964339955.1 Pipistrellus hanaki
ACTTCGAAACAACGCAAGCTCCACTCACAAGGTGAATTATACCGAGTGATGTGTGCCTATGGGATTTTAAATTTCAATGAGAATTAACGCATGACAATAGAAAGTAAAAATGAAATACTTTACTGTCATTATTAAAAGGCTTAATAATCATCCTCATGTGTATTCAATTCCATATATTGATATGGAATACTATTTTTACATTTTCAATCATCCCCTAAAAAAGTTGGGGGCGAGGGAAGAGAAAGTATAACCAACATCCAGCACATGAGCACAGCTCCAGAGAGGGGGAGGGGCCAAGCTCCAGAGGGGGAGGGGCCAAGCTCCAGAGGGGGAGGGGCCAAGCTCCAGAATGGACTGTGCTCCATCCTGGTGCCCAGCAAATGCCAGGGGCACAGTAGGTGCCACATAAATGTTTGCGGAATGAACGAATGAAGGAACCATTGACATTCCAGTGTGCCTGGTTTTTAATTTTAAAATCCCAGGAAATGCCCACCCCTCCCCCTTTGCTTCTGGGTAACAAGGGAGAGTAATGTGTGCACCTGCATTGGCGGCCATGTGGACCAGAGCGTGACGGGGTGGGGCCTCGGCACCTAAGTTCTGGCTGAGAATTCACAGCCAAGACGACCTGTAAGAGAAACTGCACAGGCCGTCCTCGGGTTACTCAGACTAGACTGCACAGTTTCGTGGTGTCACCATCTCCCATTTACTTATTAAAAAAAAAACAAAAAACAGTTCTGTCATTTTGACATCTGTGCATACTGAAAGGGCAGGGCAGAGTTATTCCTAGCCCTCACCCAACCAATCAGGGTTAGCCGAGGCAGTGACATCACCACCCACCGGAGTAAAACCCCTGGACTGGGCGAAATTCGCGCTCTCTTCCGCCATGCTGCCGGTGTGAGTGGGACAGAGCCCATGCTAGCATGGAAAAGGCTCTTTTGTTTATTGCATCGGACTCGGCTCCCTGGTGGTCCTTGGGGATCACAAAGTCTGGGCGTAACATATGGGGGAATTCGTCCGGGATCCCCAGCCAGGACCATGAGGGACTCCGATCCGGAGAGCCTGACTGGCCGCGGTAGGTGTGTGTGTGTCTGTGTCCTTGTGTGCGCACTCTGGAGGGACGTAAAACCCCTCATGGAATTGGTGCCCGAATACACCTGGTGGACGCACCATGAAGGCCACGGGCAGGAGGTCAGAAGACGTTCTGACCTCCCAGGAGGGCCCTAGAGGGACCCTCATGTGGGGAGAGGGATGGTAACCTTTCCCAGGTCTGAGTTTGGTATCTGCAGGCGACATGGCGCCCCAGGATGGAGCCGGCGAAGTGTGGCCGGCGTGGCGGTGCAGGGTGGCCAGCGTGCTTCCAGGCAGTGGCCACCACAGCACTGCTGGTGAAGGAGGCAGATAAGCAGACTCTGGGCCAGGAGCTAACCCGGATGGGCCAGGCTTTTCTCCTGGACCAGCCCTGTGTCCAGATCCATAAGACTCTGGCCATCAACCCTGCCGGCCTGCTTCCAGATGATGATGGAGGAACCCATTCATGACTGCACAGAGGTAACAGACGGCAAGGTACTGTTCACGGATGGGAGCAGTTATGTTCAGGATGGGACCTGATATGCAGGGGCAGTGGTAGTCACCATGGACCACACCATTTGGGCACAGTTCCAGAACTTTTGGCCTTAATCCAGGCCCTTTGATGGAGACACTGTGCCATCCACAGAGAAAAGAGGGTTACCAACTGCAGCCAGAAGGAATCAGCTGAACAAAAGCAAGCCACTGAAGGACCAGATGATTGGTGGACCCTCCAGATGACAAGACTGTTGGTCCCTGAAGCTCTAGGTAAGAGTTGCCCAGTGACACCAGATTACCCACTTAAGTGTCACCAAGACTTCTGAACTTCTGTGAGGCAGAGTTGCTAGAAGTACTGTCTGCGCACAGGTAAATGCCAAGCAAGGTAAGGGGGGCCCCCTGGGAATTCGGGTCCCAGGGATCTTCCCCAGGAGAGCATTGGTAGGTGGATTTCAGAGATTAAACCACCAGCATTAAGGTCTAGTTTTTGTAGACACTTCAGATTAGGTTGAAGTATACCCCACTAGAATGGAAACTACCTCTATAGTGGTCAGGAGATTACTCCGGGAGATTATACCTAGATTCGGGCTGCCAGTATCAGATAACAGCCCCACCTTGGTAGCTAAGGTATCTCAGAGTATAGCTCTAGCCTTAGGACAGGTAAGTGAGACTCTGGAAAAGGGGTTTAACTAAATGTGTCCTAAAATTGGTGAAAATTGGACCAACCCCCTGTCCTTTGCCCTCTTAAGGGCCAGGTGTACCCCTTACTGAGACAAGTTCCCCCTTTTGGGAGGGCATCATGTATGGTAACCATTCCCTTGCTCAAGTCCTTACAGGCTCTGCAGTTTGCTTGTTCCAGATGCACTGCCCAAGGACTCAAAGGGACGCTGCACTGTTATCCTGAGCATGCCCACTGCTGTTGAAGTAGATAGCACCCAGACCTGACTACATGACTCCCAGCTCCTGCATGGCCTGGATCCTGGCAACTAGCAGCCTTACCTGTGAGATCCCCAGCCTTGGCTCCACACAGGCCAGGAGGAGAACTGATGCCTGCAGGAGGGGAACTGGACTTCAGTGAGGACAATACTGATGGGAACTGTGGTATTAAGGGTCTTGGTAATTGTATTTGTTGTTTATGCTGAAAGGAGGTAGGCTGAGTCAATGATTTGACTCATGCACATAAGACAAGGGGGGAATGAAAGGGCAGGGCGGAGTTATCCCTAGCCTTCACCCAACCAATCAGGGTTAGCCGAGGCAGTGACATCACCACCGACTGGAGTAAAACCCTGAGACTTGGATAAATTTGCTCTCTCTTCCGCCAGGCTGCTGGCGTGAGTGGGACAGAGCCCATGCTAGCATGGAAAAGGCTCTTTTGTTTATTGCATCGGACTCGGCTCCCTGGTGGTCCTTGGGGATCACAAAGTCTGGGCGTAACAATACATGCTTTATGTTTTTAATTATTTATTTACACAAGTAAAGTCAGGAATTGTTATCTCTCTTTCACATTGTTGTTACCGTGTCACTTCCTTCCTGCTGTGTCTGCTCCATGTGAGTGATGTAGGTGCCTATGGAGGTGGGTGTCCACTTACAGTGAAAATCGCGTTGCGTCGCTGTAGGATCCATCTCTGACGGAACTCGGAGATCCTCTGTATGAGAAAGTCACAGAGGTCGATGAGGTGAGTGAGCTTAGATGATACAAGTTACAGAGGCAAAGGAGGGCCCCTGGCCGAGGGGAGAGGCCGGGAAAGGTAATGTGGGGGTGCAGGCTGCCGGGGAGAATGCCCAGTCCTCGGACCTCAGGGCTTTAAGGCGGAGTTTGGAGGAGGTCCCAGGATGGATCCAATGAAGTATTCATCAGCTCTTCCTGTCAGGGGCCTGGTGTGGTTGGTCGAGGCAGGGCCACTGGTCACTGCGGCTGGTCCCCAGGCAGCCGTGGCTTTGTCTGTCTGGTTTTGCAGCTTTTCTGGGCCCGGAGCTGATGCACACTGAGGCCTGGATGTAGCTGATGCAGGTCAGGACCCCGTGTCCTGGTCCCGTGTCCCGTGTGCTGAAGGCTGCTCTCCGCCCCTTGTTTGTCCCCCTCTAGGGGTCTAACCCTCGGGACTAGTAATACACCGGGGAGGAGAGGTGGGGAGGCCCGAAGCGCAGAACTAGCGATGTGCTGGGAGGAGAGGTCACCCAGGACGAGTCCTGTTCTCCCAGTTTGCCCTTTGCTAGGCTCAGGCTTTCTGCCTGGGGACTGGCCCTGGCCCGGGGGCCCTGCTTAGCTCCTGTCTGTTTAACTGCCCATCACAGAGCCCTTTCCAACATGCCAGTGGATGACTTCAACATTGGTTACATTTTAACTAGAGGTCCGGTGCACGAATTTGTGCACCAGTGGGGTCCCCTGACCTGGCCTGTGGGATCAGGCCAAAACAGGCTCTCTGGCATCCCCTGAGGCATTCCAGATTGCGAGAGGGTGCAGGCCAGGCTAAGGAACCCCACGATCAGAGCTGGGCCGGACACAGGAGGTTGGTCAACCGGGAAGCGACCACGGGAGGGCTCCAGAGCTTGTCCGGCCTGTCTCACTCAGTCCCAAGCAGCCAGACCCAAGCAGCAAGCTAACCTGGTCGGAGTCTACCCCTGGTGGTCAGTGCACTTCATAGCGACAGGTCAACTGGTCAACTGTCTTCCCCTTGGCAGGCAGTGCACGTCATAGCAAGTGGTTGAGCAGCCTCAGCATATCATTAGCATATTGGGCTTTGATAGGTTGACCGGACACTTACATGTTATGCTTTGATGATATAGGATGCCAGTCTTTGTGCAGAGCCAGAAAGGCCTGAAACGTGCTGACCTACAGAAGACTACGATTTGCATAAAGAAGGAGGCATTCTTGGAAGCCACTCCATCTTGCCAGCATTTCTCTCTTGGCACATCCACTGAGCCGCCCAGTTTCCTCGCCTCCCACAGAAACCTGACTGTAAGGAGGCAAACCTGCTAATTGCCTCACAGGGATTCCCCACTCCCTGGGGTGCGCAAAGCCAACCCGGGCAGGGAAAGTGGAGCAGAAGGACGCCGGGCCTGTGGGCTGAGTGGAAGTGGTGCATTGCTCTGAAAGGAGAAGCCCAGACCTTTGTTCTTGGGTACGAAATGGGAGGTCCCTTTAACGCGCTGTCCCATTGGTCAGAGTGCACCCCGTCAGAGCCTGGCCTGCGGCTTCTGCGTGGGGCTCAGACAGAAGCAGCAAACTGGCCACCACTCACTCTCAGATGTTTGTCGGGAAACTGCCAGGCCCCTCTCAACACTGGACACGAGACCTACAAACCGGTCCTCAGGCCCAGACAGGAGGAAAGGATTTCAGCACAAACGACATCTATGGTGCTTCTCGGGGCCAGGCACTGCTCTCAGAGCTGTGTTTGTACAACGCGTTCAATCCACAGCATGAACGTGGTGGTCCTCACGCTCTCCCCTCCCTGAGGAAGGCCACACAAGCTTTGGCGGCCGGGCTAGAAGCCAGCCTGCCTCTGCCTCCGTCCTCACCACAGCGCAGCCCAGGGCCGCTGGAGGGACTGCTCACCACACCCTCACGTCCTCCGGCTGTTGCCGCAGAGCAAAGCGAGCATATGACCAGGGATCGGCCCTCACTGGAGAGGAAGGGAAAGAGGGGGGCTCCTGGGACACCTGGGAGGGAAAGGACATGGAGCAAAGATGGGGAGGGAGGAGAGCAGAGGCAGAGGCGGCCAGCAGCAGGCGGGATGCCGCCGGCACCCGGGGACGCCTGCCGTCTCCGGACTGTGGGGGTGACTGACTGATGAGGGGCTTGCTCTGTCCTGCTGGAGCCAGAGGAGTCTACGCTGACCGCTGGGCCTGGTGCCGGGCAGGCGGCACCGCTGAAGCCACGGCTCTCGGGGTCAGGGCCAGCGATGATGAAGCCCGGAGACATGGCTAGTCTCTGGGTGAGCTCTGTGCTTCCGCTGGCCACAGACTCGGATGGGTGTGAAGGCAATTTCATCTTCATCTTAAGACAGAGCAGCCATGGCTGGTTCTTGTTCACAGCCCATGACCACAGCAGTGGAAAGTGGAGAATCTCTGTCTTTACTCCTTTTTCCAGCTTATCCCTCTGAGTGGGTTTGATCAAGACCACACGTGACAGCTAGACCGTGAGCTCACCGAGGCCTTCTGCACTGGTCTCCGGGCCAAGGCAGGGGGAGGGGTCACTACCTCGACAGGCAACAGAGTCCAGGAGGAAACACCACTTGCTCACCTCTGGACAGTCACGCCGTGACCCCCGCAGGCCACTCAACCACTTACATCCCCCGGCGAGACCTGCATTTTATTTAAACGTATTTATTGATGTCAGAGGCAGGGGGAGGGAGAGAGAGAGAAACATCGATGTCAGAGGCAGGGGCTGCCTCCTGCATGCCCCCTATTGGGATTGAGCCTGCAACCCAGGCACCTGCCCTGACCGGGAATCCAACCAGCAACCTCCTGGTTCACAAGCAGATGCTCAACCGCTGAGCCACACCAGCAGCTGGAGACCTGCATTCCATGGAAGACATGGGCCAGAGAGGGCACTGCTGAGGGCACCGGTCAGCAGGCAGGCGAGGGCACCACCCAGCCCACCTGGGTCACAGCACAGGCCGCTGGGTAAAATGGGCAGGTCACTTCAATGCTGTCCCTCCGAGCAAAGAACTGCCTTCACGCTAATTAGCTGCTGGTATTCCAAACCAGTTCCTCTTAGAGAAGCTCACTGAGGCCGCGTCAATACTGCACACACCCAACCCGAATCCGTCACCAAAGAGGCCGGCAGGAGCCATCACCTGCAGGACTCAGCCCCCTACCGGGCGGAGGGGAGGGAGGTGGCCAGTAACCAGGAGCAGGAGGCAGCCTGTGCCCAGCACGGAGCCAGGCGCACACTGAGAGCACAAGCCCTTCCTCCGCAGCAGTGATTCATCGCCCGCTCCCTGGACGCGGCGGCAGGAGAAACCATGCAATTACTCCCCGGAATGGGGACGGTAGGGACTCGTGACTGCCGGGGCGTGTGCACAATTTTACGGTAATTAGGACTCGGGGAGCACCGCTACATTACCCACCTAAGCAGAGGCCTCGCCCGGCCCGCCGGGCTTGTGCAGGGATGAAACGAGCTCTAAGGACTGAGGAAACCAAAGGATAACGGGCGCAGCAGGGCCACGGAGGTCCATGGGCGGGGGGGCCACCAGGTCCTGGTAGCCTCTCCTACCAGCCACCTTCATGCCCGCCGTGGCACAGAACCAACACTGGGGACGTGGTTTCCAGGAAGAATTACTTTTAATCAAGACTGGGAAGTGGAATGACACGTGTAATTAGATGGAACAACCATAGGACCACCGAGCGAGGGAGCTCAATGCAGTGCAGAGCCTCCGATCTCAGAAGCCTGGGAGGGTGTGGGCTCAGTCCATGCTGAGGAAGGCAGTGAGCTCCGCCCCTACCTGCACCCAGAGGAGTGCCTGCTGCTGCATCCTCCTGAGGGCAGCCCCAGGCATGGAGGCGCTGCCTGCACTGTCCTTGGTGCTCTGTGCTCTGTGCTGCCCTGTGCTCCCCTGTGCTCCCTTACACCTGAGCCAGCAGCCAATGAAGAGGAGCCCTCCCTCTCTCCCTCACTGTGGCAGCTACTCCAATGCACAGGAAGAAGGTAAACTATGCCCAACTCCAGAACTGAGTAGCCCTCTAAGGGCTCTAACTGGCATCCACCTTACTCCCCCCATGGGCTCCCCCAGAGGCCCCCTCACTCCCCCCATGAGCTCCCTCACTCCCCCCATGGGCTCCCTCACTCCCCCCATGGGCTCCCTCACTCCCCCCATGGGCTCCCTCACTCCCCCCATGGGCTCCCTCACTCCCCCCATGGGCTCCCTCACTCCCCCCATGGGCTCCCTCACTCACCCCATGGGCTCCCTCACTCACCCCATGGGCTCCCCCAGAGGCCCCCTCACCCCCCCATGGGCTCCGTCAGAGGCCCCCTCACTCCCCCCATGGGCTCCCCCACTCCCCCCATGGGCTCCCTCACTCACCCCATGGGCTCCCTCACTCACCCCATGGGCTCCCCCAGAGGCCCCCTCACCCCCCCATGGGCTCCGTCAGAGGCCCCCTCACTCCCTCCATGGGCTCCCTCACTCCCCCCATGGGCTCCCTCACTCACCCCATGGGCTCCCTCACTCACCCCATGGGCTCCCCCAGAGGCCCCCTCACCCCCCCGCCATGGGCTCCGTCAGAGGCCCCCTCACTCCCCCCGTGGGCTCCCCCACTCCCCCCATGGGCTCCCTCACTCTCCCCATGGGCTCCCCCAGAGGCCCCCTCACCCCCCCATGGGCTCCGTCAGAGGCCCCCTCGCTCCCCCCATGGGCTCCCTCACTCCCCCCATGGGCTCACCCGGAGGCTCCCCCAGGATGAGGGCACACCAGATGTCCCCATTTCCTCGGACACCGGCCTTGGCAGTGGCTGCATTGCTCTCCATTGGCTACCTGGGACCAGATTCCATTCAGCCAGTCTTACTTGTCCAGCCCTTAGAAAACTCTCCTTGAAACACAGTCAGCCCTGCCTAAGGCTCAGCCCTTCCTCTGTTCCTGGCCCTCAACCCACCGCACTGGCAGTCTGTCTGCAGCAGGAGCCCACATGGCTCCTTCCACGCTGGTTTGGAAGGCGAGGCGCCCTGCCCTGTCCCAGGGATGTTAGCACTTGGCAGAGCTCAATCTCCAGTCGCCTGTGTGTCCGACTCCACCAGAAACCAGGCAGGGATGGGGACTGACGTCCTGCACAGGCCCAGGCGCGTGCCCGCAGGACTCTCAGGAAGACCTCCCAGATGCACACACCCCTGGGTGGTTGGGGCACAGGTTGGCAGGCACGCTTTATAAGAATTATTTGTATTTCTGATTATTTACTTAAACTTTTAAAAATAAAGCTCAGAATCTGTCAGATAGCCAAATCAATGTGGAAATTATCACGCTCAAAGGGCACTTGGCATTTAATTAGTTAAACGGTTTGTGCTTGTGGAATGGTGGGCAGCCAGGCACTGTGTGAACCTGCTGCCCTTTTCTAGGGACTCTGAGAAACAAGGAAAACGTGCTGATCCATCTCTTGTGAACTAAAAGGAGAAAATTAGTAACATAGCAAGCACAAACCAACTTACAACACTCTTTCGTCCTCATTTATACAAAAACTGACTAGTTCGAACGATGTAGAAAGAAAAAAAAATCACAAACTGTGATAGAAAATAAAACACCTAGGAATAAATTGAATTAAAAATGGATAAATCTACTGGTATGTGAAGAAACTTCAAATAGTACCAATGAATGCAGAAGAGGCTTTAAAAACATGGAAAGACATACCATTTTCCTGAGTATGACTCAACATAGCCAACATGGGACTCTCCCTATGTTAATTTGTAAACTTAGAGCAATCTCAGCTAAATGTCAATAGGCTATTTTTCTGATTGGCCGATTTTATGGTTCTAAAGGAAAAATAAACAAGAACAGCTGAAAAAAACTTAATAGAATAGTACAGGAGTCCAGGGATACCTAAGTTTACCAGGCATTAAAATATACATATGAGAAAAAGTCAATAATTTTAAAAGTGTGCTGCAAACATGTGAAAGATCATAGGAAATATCAATTAAAAAAACCTAGAAAGTCTAGACATAGGTTCAAATATATACAGAATTCTCCTATATGATAAAGGTGGCATTGCAAATCCATGAGAAAATTTTTTTTTCAAAAAATTGTATTGAGACTAAACACCAAGAGCAATTCTATTGATATATGGATCTTAGATTTAAATATCTAAAGTGGAACCAAGAAGAACTTATAAAAATAATACAGAAAATCCTTTATAACTTTGCATTGAAGCATGTTTTTTGTATGAACTAAAATTCCAACGCCATTTAAAAAGATTGATTACCTATACATCCTGGGAATCTACAACACCACTCAGGGAACAGATGGGAACCCAGGAACACCAGACCTCCAGCAGCACAAATATGCAGACTCGGATGAGCTCTGCACCTTCTCACAGAAAGATCAGATTTTGCCTAGGAAAAGGAGAGAGAGAACTAGGTAGGTAGATAACCTAAGAAGAGAGATCGCGGGGAGACAAAGGAACAGTCTGCATATGAAGGAAAAGCAAGCATCACCAGAAAAGGAAGTAAATGAAATGGAGGCAAGCAATATGTCAGAGAATGAATTCAGAGAAATGGTCATAAGTGGTCATAAGGTTGCTGAAAAGAATGGAAGACTGATTCAACAATATGTGTAAGAACCAAGAGGATATGAAAAATGGCATCATTGCTGTAAAGAACTCAATAGAAAGCATCAATAGTAGAATAAAAAAGTGAAAGACCACATCAATGACTAGAACACGAGGGAGAAAAAATACCCAGGCAGAGCAGCATCTAGTAAAAAACAAAACAAAACAAAACAAAACAAAACAAACAAACAAACAAAAAAAAAAACCTTAAAAAACAGGAGAAGATTCTAAGGGAACTTTGGGATAACACAAAACCAAGATCTTGTTCTTTGAAAAAATAAACAAGATTGATGAACTTCTAGCCTGGCTCACCAAGAAGCAAAGAGTGAGGACCCAAATAAACAAAATCAGAAATGAAAGTGGTGAAGTAATAACTGATACCACAGAATATTATGAAAAAATACTATGGACAACCCTATTCCAAAAAAATGGACAACCTAAATGAAATGGACATATTCCTAGAAAAATATAAGGTCCCAAAACTCAACCAAGAAGAGTCAAAAAACCTGAATAGGCTGATAACTACCGAAGAAATTGAAACAATGATCAAAAATCTTCCAGCAAAGAAAAGCTTTACAAGGGAGTTCTATCAAGCATTCAAAGAACTAAAACCTATCCTCCACAGACTATTCCAAAAAATTCAAGAGGAAGGCACACTTTCAAGCTCTTTCTATGAAGTCAGCATGACCCTAATCCCAAAACCAGATAAAGATACCACAAAAAAAGAGAACTACAGGCCAATATTCTTGATGAACATAGATGCTAAAATCCTCAACAAAATTCTAGCAAATTTGATTCAGCAATACATTAGAAAGATCATACACTGTGACCAAGTGGGATTTATACCGGGAATGCAAGGATGGTATAATATCTGCAAATCAATAAATGTGATACATCACATAAACAAACAGAACAAAAATCACATAATCATATCAATTGATGCAGAAAAAGCATTTGACAAAATCTAACACCCTTTCTTGATAAAAACTCTCAGCAAAGTGGGAATAGAGGGATCATACCTCAGGATTATAAAAGCCCTATATGACAAACCTACATCATATTTAATGGGCAAAAACTAAACTCATTTCCCCTAAGAACAGGAACAAGACAAGGATGCCCACTTTTACCACTCCTGTTCAACATAGTACTAGAAGTACTAGCCATAGCGATCAGACAAGAAGAAATAAAAGGCATCTAAATTGGAAAAGAAGTAAAACTGTCCTTATTCGCAGATGAAATGTAACTATATATAGAAAACCCCAAAGACTCCATCAAAAAACTACTAGACTTAATAAATGAATTTGGCCATGAAGAAGGATATAAAATTATCACAGAGAAATCTATGGCCTTTTTATACACCAAAAATGAACTAACAGAAAGAGAAATGAAAAAAAAAATCCTATTTAACATTGCACACACAAAAAAGTTAAGATATCTAGAAATAAACTTAACTAAGGACGTAAAAGACCTGTATTCAGAAAACTACAGTACATTGCAAAAAAGAGATAGAGGAAGACATAAACAAATGGAAGGACATACAATGTTCATGGATTGGTAAAATCAACATCATTAAAATGTCCATACTACCTAAAGCAATCTATAGATTCAATGCAATATCTATTAAAATGCCAATGTCATATTTTAAAGATCTAGAACAAACTCTACAAAAATTCATCTGGAATAAAAAAAGATCCTGAATAGCTGCAGCAATCTTGAGAAAGAAGATCAGAGTTGGAGGGATCACAATACCAAATATCAAGCTATACTACAAAGCCACTGTTCTCAAAACTTCCTGATACTGGCACAAGAACAGACATATAGACCAATGGAAAAGAACAGAGAACCCATAAATTAACCCAAGCCATTATACTTAATTAATATTTGATAAAGGAGGCAAGAGCATACAATGCAGTCAAAACAGCCTCTCTCATAAATGATGCTGGGAAATTTGGTCAAATATATCACCATACACACACACACACACACACAAAAAAAAAAAAAAAAAAAAAAAAACCTCAAAATGGCTAAAGGACTTGAATGTAAGATGGGAAACCATAAAAATCCTACAAGACTCCATAGGCAGCAAAGTTGCAGACATATGTCATAGCAATATCCTCACAGACACAGATCCTAGGGCAAGAGAGACCAAGGGGAAAATAAACAAATGGGATTACATCAAAATAAAAAGCTTCTGCACGGCAAAAATAAATTAAATAAATAAATAAATAAATACAAGCAAAAAAACAAGAAACCCTGCTGCATGGGAGAACATATTTGCTAATATTATCTCCTATAAGGGTTTAATCTCCAACATTTACAGGAAACTCATACAACTTAACAAAAGGAAGATAAACAATCCAATCAAAAAGTGGGTAAAGGACCTAAATAGAATCTTTTTGAAAGAGGACATTCAGAAAGCCAAGAGACACATGAAAACTTGGTCAAAGTCACTAATAATCTAAGAGATGCAAATCGAAACAACACCTCAAAAAGTACCACCTCACACCTGTCAGAATGGCTGTCATCAACAAATCAACAAAGGACAAGTGCTGGAGAGAGTGTGGAGAAAAAGGAACCCTCGTGCACTGCTGGTGGGAAGGCAGACTGGTGCAGCCACTGTGGAGAACAGTATGGAGTTTCCTAAAAAAAAAAAAAACACAAAATAACATAAATAAAACAAAAGACAACCTACTGAATGGGAGAGCATATTCAACAGAATACATCCATTAAGGATTATCAGAGTAATTGAAATTAAAATGACAGTGAGATACCACCTCACACCTGTCACAACAGCTATCATCAACAAATCAACAGACGACAAGTGCTGGCGATGATTTTTCCTCAAAAAATTACAAATGGAGCTCCCATTTGACCTAGTCATCCCATTTGCAGGAATATATCCCAAGAAACCAGGAACACCCATCAGAAAGGATATATCCACCCCTATGCTCATAGCAGCACAATTTGCAACAGCTAAGATCTAGAAACAGCTCACGTGACCATCAGTAGAGGAGTGGATAAAAAGCTGTGGCACATTTACACCATGGAATGCTATGCAGCAGTAAAGAAGAAGGATCTCTTACCCTTTGAGACAGCATGGAGGAACCTGGGGAGTGTTATGCTAAGTGAAATAAGCCAGTCAGAAAAAGACAAGTATCATATGATCTCACTCATAAGTGGAATCTAATGAACAAAATAAAATGATAAACAAAACAGATTCAGAAACATTGAAACAAGCAACAGAGTGATGTATTTTAGAGGGAAGTGGGGGTGAGTGGGCAGGGATAAATTTAGAAGAACTTATAAACATATATGCAGAGCCCATGGATCAACAATAATGTAGGAAAGACCTGGGGAGGGGATGGGAGTGGGGTACAAGAGGGGAAATGGGGGTAGAAGGGAGGATCTGTAATACTTTCAACAATAATGGTTAAAAAGAAAACATAAAACAAGAAGACAACCATTTGCTTGTGAGAACATATCCAACAATGATACATCCATTAAGGAGTTCTATCCAAAAGTTATAAAGAACTTATAAAACTCAACACCAAAATCCCAAACAATCCAATTAATAAATGGGCAGAGGACCAAAGAGGACACACAGATGGGCAGTGGACGTATGGACAGATGCTCAATATCACTATCCATCAGAGAAATGCAAATTAAAACCACCATGAGACATCACCTCACACCTGACAGAATGGCAATCATCAATAAATCAACCAACAAGTGTTGGCAAGGATATAAAGAAAAAGATAACCCTGTGCACTGTTGGTGGGAATGCAGATCAGCGCAGCCACAATGGCAAACAATATGGAGGTTCCTCAAACAATCAAAAATGGAATTGGCTTATGACCCACCAATTCTACTGCTGTAAATATATCCGAAGAAACCTGAAGCAATAAATTGAAAATAGATATGAGCTCCTATGTTTATTGCCATGTTATTTACAACAGCCAAAACCTGGAAACAGCCAGCACCCAAATTGCTCAGCCATAAAAGGGATAAAATCTTACCATTTGCAACAACATGGGTGAACCTAGGAGATATTACACTAAGTGAAATAAGTTAGGTAAAGACAAATACCATATGATTTTATTTACATGTGGAACCTAAAAGTGAACAGACAAAATTGAAACGGACTCATAGACGCAGAGAACAGACTCCTGGTTGTGGAGGGGAGAGGCTGGGGAAAAAGGGTGAGGGATTAAGAAGTACAGATCGTAGTTACACAGCAGTCCTGGGTGTAGGTGCAGCACAGGGAATACTATTGGTCAGTAGTACTGTAGTAACTATGTACGGTGCCAGGCGGGCACTTGAAATATTAGGGGGATCCCTTTGTAAAGGTTATTGTCATTAACAACTATACTGTACACCTAAAACAAAATTATATTGAATGTGAACTATAATTGAAAAATACAATTTTAAAAATAATAAAAATTATTTATAGTTTTACATAAATTATAAAGTTTCTCATGAAAATAATCAAAGTAACAACAGCAAACTGGGTTCAATATTTTCAACTTACTCAAAAGAACAAGGGAAAATAATCCTTAATCTACAGAGCTCCCTAAAACCAACCAAGATTAGGAAAAGTTCATGACTCACAGAAAACAAAATACATGTAATTTTCGAGCATGTGAGAAGATGCTTGCTCTCACTAAAAAGAGAGATGCAAGCTAAAACTATGCTATTCTTATCCATCAGACTGGCAAAAATCCAAGAGTTTGGTACCGTATTCTGTTGACAAAATTGGCAACCAAGCAGGCTTACCACTGCTGGTGGGCGTATACGTTGGCACAACCCTTTTAGAAGGCAATTGGGCAATGTCTACCCAAGAGATATGTCCACATATCTGTACATGCAGCGCTACTTTCACTCTGCAATTCCAGTTTTAAGATTTTATCGATACTTGCAAAAATGCCAACTGACCTCAAAACAAGATTATCCTTTGCAGCCCATTTTTCACAGCAAAAGGTTAAATACAAGCAAAATGTTACCATTAGGGCATTGGTTAGTTAGGTTATGGCACAGCCATGCAGGAAAGCCCTTTCTATGCCAGAGTGGACATATCTCTTAGATGCGTCACCAGCGATAAAGTGAAATACAGGACAGCTACCTAAACTCGGCGCATGCCCCACTTGCATAAAAAGGTAGGACATGTGGAATTATATCCATATCTGCTTACAACTTATTATAAAAATCTGGAAAGCCCCCCCCCCCCACACACACACACACACACAGCAAAGTTAATACTAATGAGCTCATCTGAGGGCCTGAGAAGGGCGCAGAAGAATGGAGCTTAGGGTGTTCACTGTCTACCTCTCACACTGCTAACTGAGCCATGGGAATGTCGTATCTATTAAAAAATAAACTAAATACGATAAAACTGTTTTTCAGGAGATAAATAAGTGCTAATAGAATAGACTATAGAGACCACTAAATTAAAGCAAAGCTCTAGAATAGGGGTGGGGAACGTCCGGCCCCCGAGCCCCAGAACATCGGGTCTGGCCTTGCCAGGGCGACCGCAGTGGGCCTGGAATCCAGTACGTCTCTGAGCTCTTTCACAGCAACATGACGTTACATTAAGTGAATTACATTAAGCGGCGATGTTATAACAGAAACAGTTCCCACCCCCGCTCTGGAACTACAGAGACGGAGGACATGACGGGGGAGAAGGACGATGGGAGAGGAGGGGGCAAGGCCGTGGACTGAACAAACAAGTGCCAAATGCAGACAACTGGGATTGGGGAGAAATAAAATGTAAGACATGTGCAGCTCGTGTTTCTGAGCTCCTCAGACACATAATGTAAAGCTCCCGCGTGTGCATGTGTCTGTACGTATTTCATAGCCCAAAGCATCTCAATGAGCAGCGAAGCCCTTTGCCCGGTAACCGCACCCTGGGAAGTCGTTTCCAGGAAAACCGTTGAGAGCGGCGATGAGGCCGGCATAAAGCCGCCTTCACAGCAGACCTCCACGGTGCGGCCCCGCCCCCATGCGCAGCCCGAGGCCCGCACCGCGCTCTGTGCCCGCGGTGAGTGACGCCAGGGCCGTGCCTCCGCTGGCACAGCCCCGCACCCACATCCCTGCAGCGTCCCTGGGAGTGCCATTATGGTGGCTTTTATTCTCTTTGGCATATTAATATTTCCTCATTCTTCTACAGTGAATACGTGTTACTCATGTAACTTTAAAAACAACAGAAGTGCACAGTCTCCCTCTGGGGAACATGCCTGCCCCCCCATCTCCCCCTCCGGCGCGCGCCTCCTGCTCTACGGGCCCCAGGAGACTTGCAGCCAGAGCGGCAATGGCGGCCGCAGCTGGCCCGGGCTCGCCCCCTCCCGCCCCCACCCGGCCCGCCCCTTTCCTCCCACTTCCCGGAGTCAGAGCAGCCCCGCCCGGCCCCCTGCTGCTCCCCCGCCCGGCCCCAGGATCAGAGCCCCAGCTTTAACAAATGTTCCCTCAAAACAAGCTTAAAAATAGGTAAGTCATTAGGAAGAGGCCCAGTTTGCTTAGTGATTGTTACCCAAGAGAACGGCCCTCCTGGACATCCCGCGTCCAGATTCTCCACTCCAGGAGCCCCACCCCAGCCCCAGCCCACCCTTCCCCACCCCACCCCCACCCCTATTCCCACCCCCACCCCATCCCAGCCCCACCCCACCCCCACCCCACTCCTATTCCCACCCCCACCCCACCCCAGCCCCACCCCAGCCCCACCCCTATTCCCACCACACCCCCACCCCTATTCCCACCCCTACCCCACCCCAGCCCCACCCCCACCCCACCCCTATTCCCACCACACCCCCACCCCTATTCCCACCCCACCCCCACCCCTGGTTGCACAGCTGATGACACTGAAGACCAGGTGACCCAAAGGAATGTCCAAGGTCAGACCCGAAAGCAGACGCAGAGGGGCTGAGCTGTGCCCTGGCCCCCAGGGCGTGCTCCTGTGTCCGCACAGTGGGCTCTGCCTCCGGAATAGTAAGAACAAGAGGGTGAGCCTTCACGAACTCCCATCTTGCTCCCGGCCCAGTGACACGGGTCCGGGTCCCAGGCTTGAACGCCAGAAACCAGAACTCCTAGGAGCTCTTATTCCTCCCCATCTTCCCCGTCCCCAAACGCCCTCCATAAACCCGCTCGCTGAGCGCGCAGCCCACAGCCAGCCTGAAGCTGGACACCGAGGAAATGAGGCCGCGTCGGCCCCAGCATCACAAGGCAGCAGCCGGGGAGGAGACTGAGCCCCGTCACCTCGCAGCTTCCCCAAGGCCTCCCGGGGCCTCCGCAGCAGAGGCTGTAACTATGAAGGCAGTCTGGCTGCTGCCAGGCATACGGTGGCCTGGCTGCTCCTGCCAAGCCTGCACACCGCACTGCAGACAGGAGCCCTGGGACCTGGGGCCCATCTGCTGTGCAAAGACCGCCTCGGCTCAGGGGGCAGGGGGCTCAGGGGCACTGGGTGTCTCCCTCCTGGCTGGAGCCCGGCCCAGCCCTGGGTGCGGTGGAACCTGGAGAGAAATTCACTCAGCACACGGCTGAGCTCCGCTGACACTGGTGAGCAGGCCTGGCCGTGGCCCTGGCAGGACCCCGGGGGAGGCTTGGGAACCCGCAAAAGCTTGTACGGCCTGGGCCTGGCTGTGCACAAAGGGGGGCGGGGGGGACTGAGCCCCCTCGGGCCGGGCCGGCGCCTCCCTGAGGAAGGGACCAAAGTGGATGGATGGAGGAGTGAGTGAGGGCGGGAGCCGGTGTGAGCGGAGGGAGCCGCAGGTGCACAGCCCTTTGAGGGAGGATCATGACCACGTGGAGGGACGTGTGGTGAAGGCGGGTGTGGCCTGAGGCCAGAGGCAGAGGCAGCAGGACCAGCCAGGTCCCAGCCCCACTGTGAGGACAATGACATCCGGGTGGGAGAGGGAGGCACAGGGTCCCCTCGTAAACAGGGGGCGGGAAGGTGGGCGAGGGCACTCCTCCGGAGAGTCGGCTTCCTGGACCCGCCCACTTCTCAGGCATAGAAACTCCTCAGGCCCTTCCACACACTCAATCCAACGGGGGTGCCAACCTTGATCTCCAAATAAAAGGCGGGTGGTTTTCTGTGAAAACACCTTCAAAAGAGAGAGGGTGTGTGTTCAAGCTCCTGCCAGCGTCCCTATTTCAGGGCCGTTGCCTCATTTATTTTACCAACAAAGCACCGTTTGGGGAAAAGACGTTAGCCGGGAAGACCTGCTCAGTGCAGTTTCAGGTGCTTACCGGAGGTCGCCTGATGAAATCGTTAAAAAGGAGGCACAGTTTGGCCCTATTTGATAATTGTTCCCGAGTACGACCTGAGAGCTGCACCCGGATGTTGTTCTAAATAAGCCTTTTACAAATTGCTAATAAAAAGAGACCAGCCCTAGCTGGCTTGGCTCAGTGGACAGAACGCCAGCCTGCGGACTGAAGGGTCCCGGGTTCGATTCTGGTCAAGGGCACATGCCTGGGTTGAGGTCTCGGTCCCAGTAGGGGATGTGCGGGAGGCAGCTGATCAATGATTCTCTCACCATTGATGTTTCTATCTCTCTCTCCCTCTCCCTTCCTCTCTGAAATCAATAAAAATATTTTTTTTAAAAAGAGAGACCATGTGGAGAGCATGAAGCCTAGGGTACAAAGGCCAAAAAACACACCACAGGCTCCTAATGTTATGCAAATGAGTGCGGTGGCTTGGGATACAGTCTCCAGTGACAGCGTTTTGCCCAGATCCACAAAGTGCTGGGTCCAAACAGCAGTGGCAGGAGCTCCCTGGGAACCAGGCCAGGGCTGCTGCAGGCGGGCAGGTGGGGGCGGGGCGGGGGGGGGGGGCACAGAGCGCTGCCCCCAGGGCCTGGAAGGCTTGGAATAACACGGCTCTGAAGAGCCCAAGGGCAGAGACCAGGATTCCTAAATGTGCATACAGCTTTACATAACATGTGAGTGTAAATATAGATGTGTGTCTAAGTTAATAAACCCAATGGCACAAATAGGCATCTGATCTTTTATCCACATCCCTCAGAGTTTATATGTTCAATTTCGAGGTGACCTCCCTGACAGTGGGTCTCCCCACTAGGAAATGCCAGAAGCACCCTCACCAAGCTGCTCAGAATCCCAGCATTTATCAGCACTCCAAGGCAGGACCGGGTGAGGTGGGCCAGACACGCCCTGGAGCCAACCGCACCTGGCCGGCCGCACCTGGGTGGTGCCATGGCTCAAAGGGCAACTGTGGAGTGAGCAGGGTCCCTCTGGCACGTGGGGTCCCTCAGCCTGGCTGCGGGGATCAGGCTGAAACCAGCTCTCTGACATCCCCCGAGGAGACCCGGAGTGCAAGAGGGCACTCTGCAAAGTTGCTGTCGTACAGGGTGTGGAAATCAAACACAAGTGTGCAATAAACCAGATCCGGGCCAACAGTGCCCCAGCCACAACATCACCCACGGCCTAATGTGGAATCACGCCGCCCCATCCTCTCTGGTTTCATCACCCAAGAACCCCCACTGCCAAGCCACTGCAGCTCGGCAACTCCTGTGTTGAGCATCTGCCCCCTGGTGGTCAGTGTATGTCATAGCGACTGGTTGAACAGGCAGAGGGACACTTAGCATATTAGCCTTTTATATTTATAGAAAAGAGGCCTGGTGTATGAAAATCATGCAAGGGTAGGGGCCCTAGGCTTGGCTGGCAATCAGGACCAATCTGTTGGGCGACTGGTGGGGCAATCGGGGGGCCCTGCTGGCACCCACCTTGGCCAGCCTGGCGCCACCCACTCACTGGCCACCCCACTGCTGCCACTGGTCGCTTCCCACTGTGGTGTGACCAGTGGGTGATCAGGGGACTCCGCTCACATCCACCTTGGCCGACCTGAGGCCTACGAGATGGGGGACAGCTCCTGTCCTGAGTGTCTGCCCCTTACTGGTCAGTGCATGTCATAGTAACCAGTTGTTCAACCAGTCGTTCCACTATTTGATCAATTTGCATGTTAGGCTTTTATTATATAGGTCTAGAAGCCCAATGCACAAAATCCATGCACAGGTGAAATCAGCAATCAAAGCACAAGCATTGCCCTAACTGGTTTGGCTCAGTGGATAGAGCATCGGCCTGCAGACTGAAGGGTCCAGGGTTTGATTCTGGTCAAGGGCATATACCTTGGTTGCAGGCACATCCCCAATAGGAGGTGTGCAGGAGGCAGCTGAATCGAGTTTCTCTCGTCAATGTTTCTAACTCTCTATCCCTCTCCCTTCCTCTCTGTAAAAAATCAATAAAATATATTTTTTTAAAGTGCGAGCGTCTGGCATGGCAGGACACGGCCCAGCTGACCTCTCGGCCCTGAGCAGCATGTGGGCCCCCAGCCCCCGCACCTCCCCCTCTGCCTGGGTCCTGGTGCCTAAGACTCCACGCAGAGTGCCGTGAGCGTGGCTGGACGCCGTGGGCCAGGGCGCAGCGTGGGCCTCGCGGCCACCCAGCGGCGCTGCACAGAAGCCAGGCGGGCAGCACGTTCTCTCCCCGTCACCCAGCAGACCGGCTCCTGCACAAGCCCCTCTCGGGAGCCCTGCCAGCCCCCGTGGTCCCAGCGGCTGCCGCGGCTCACCCAGGAGAGGCCGCCCCGGTGTGGGGTAAGTTCCTCGCAGCGCCTGGCACCTGAGCGCAGGGGCTTCCCTGGCGTGTGAGCCCTGGCATCTCTGGGGAGAGTAGCAGGGAGAGTAAGACCAAGCTTGGAGACACCTCACATTCTCACTGCCCCTCCGTCCCCATCATCCCCCGTCCCCAAGCAGCCAGTGAGCGGCCACAGCCGCCTGCCTGGGCACCGCAGGTTAGTCACCACCACCCACCCCAGGTCCCCGTCCCAGCCTGGGGCCCAGCCGGTCACCATCCGCAGGGCAATCAATGGGGCCAGGCTGGGAGCCTGGGAGCCGGGCGGTGGCCCCGCCCCACGTCACTATTCGCCATCTTCGGGGCATTCAGGGTGTGATTGAGGCCCCGCTCGCGCCCACCTTGGCCTGGCACCGCCCCCTCACCTGCTCCACCATCCACCATGGTCCCGCTCTCACCAGGACCCCTCGGTGCTGCAGCACCTCCACTGCTGCCCGCTGCCTGTGCCACATCACCGATGCCCGCCTGGTGGTCAGCACACATCATAGCAAGCAATCGAACTTCCAGCTGAACTCTGGTCAAACAATTTGCATGTTAGGCTTTTATTATGTATGCTAGAGGCCTGATGCATGAAGAGTCATGCAAGAATAGGCCTTCCTTCCCCGCCTGCTGGCACTGGCTTCTCTCTGGCACCCAGGATCTGGGCCTTCGCTCTGGCCACCGCCTTCAGCCTTCCCTATAGCTGGAGCGGCCTTCTGCCTTCGCTCCAGCCCTGCTGCCCTCCTGTAGCTCCCTCCACCCCACACCACCACCCTCACAGCAGGCCTCCCACCCCACCCCGGCCACTCCGCGCTGCCCAGAGGCCTAGAGCAGCTGGGGCAGGGTGGAATGCCTGCATCGTCGCCATGGTGCCGACATAAGCATCCCGGCCCGGCCACAACCATCTTTGTTGTGCCAATTTGCATATTCCCTCCTTATTGGCTGTGGGCACCACCATCTTTGTTGTGGAGTGGTGGTCAATTTGCATATTCCATCTTTATTAGATAGGATAATTAAAAAGCCAGCAACCAGAACATTGTAATGACCAGAACAACCTGTCACTATGATGCCCACTGTGGCCAGAGAAATGGCCCAATCTGGGTGGGGCCAGCAGCCAATCTCTGGCAGCCCCTCCTTTACTTCAATAGGGGGCAAGGCCGGCCAGCCAATTTCCTGCAGCCCCTCTCCCCACTTGGCCCCACCCCCGATGGGCCCTCACCACCCTGATTAGGGACATGGTCGCCTCACCAACCACCTGTGGCCCCGCCCCCCTGGCCAGCCCTGCCACCCATGGGCTCCCACCACCCAGATTGTCTTGTGGCCCCTCCCCCCACCCAACTCCACCCCCAGTCACCCCCCCACACTGACCAGGAGCAGGGCCAGCCAGCCAACCTCCTGCAAACCCTCCCCATGGCTGGCCCAGCCCCCAATTGGTCACCAGAACCCTAATAAGTCCGTGGCTCTCACACACTATCTGGGGACAGGGATGGCCAGCTAACCACCCTCAGCCCCACCCCCAGCCACTGGTCTCCAATAAGCCCCCCCACCACCAATTTGAAGGTGGAGCTGGCTGGTCTACTGCCCACAGCTCCTCTCCATGGCTGGCCCCACCCCAATCAGCCCTGACCATCACACAGACCCGAGGCCCCTCCCACCAGCCAGTTCCACCCCTTTGTCAGCCCCCACACCAATTGTGGGCTGGGCCAGCCAACCCACTGCCCACAGACCCTCCTCATGGCTGGTTCCCCCACCCCAATTGGGGGCAGGGCCCACTGGCCAATCACCTCAGCCCCTCCCCCCCAGACAGCCCAGCCCTGATTGGCCCCCAATCAGGGTGGGCCAGCAGGCCAATTTCCTACCATCTCCTCCCCAGAAGCCTGGCCCTGATCTGCCCCGATCATGACCAGGCAGGCCGGACTCCACCCACGCACAAATTCATGCACTTGGCTTCTAGTCTATGTATATAAAGCCCTAATATGCAAATAGACCAAACAGCAGAACAACTGAACTATGATGTGCGCTGACCACTAGGGGGCATACACAGAACATGGTGGGCATCGACCATGGCGGGATGGTGGAGCAGGTGAGCAGGGGCACCAGACCAAGGCAGGGTGCTGATCGCTGTCATCGGGGTGAGCGTCTGGTGGTTACTGAAAATTCTTTGCTCCCGCGCGCTGTGGTCCCATCCAGCACTTGTGCTGCCAGCACCAGCCCCGTTCACACCCACTGCTGGGGCTGGAGCTGCCACTCGCACCCACTGTTGGTGCCCGGCACCGCCCCGACTGCCCGGCACTGTCAGTGTGTGCGAGCAGCAGTTGCTGGCCCCAATCGCCCTCAGGGCTTCTCCACCTCCCCTGCTCCTGGGGGGAGACCGGGACTCGCAGCCGCCACTTGCACCCACGGCTGGTGCCGACTCCAATCGCTCTGCAGGGCGGCAGTGGAAGTAGAGGTGGCAGTGGAAGCGGCGGCGGTGGGATTGGGGCTTCCGGCAGAGGGCGTGGAGGATGGGCCGAGAACCGCCCTGGCAGCCCACAGTTCCTTTCTATGTGCGCGAAAACGTGCACTGGGCCCTAGGATAGGATAGCTCCATTAGTGGTCCCAGGGGTTTCCCCGCTTCACACACACGTAACCGGGTGCTGGGAAGCTCTGTGATCTGCAGTCACACAGCCAGCAGCACGGGCGAGACAGAGCCCATCCGTCTGGCCCAGACACCTGTTCCACACACAGGCTCCTCCTGAGAAGACGGCGAAAGGCCCTTCTCCAGGGAGAGGCCCCTCCTGGAAACTGGCCTTGATGGGAAGCCCACCGGGGCAGGTGTGTGGCACGGAGCTCTGGGTCCACAGTGCGGCCACAGCCAGGGCCAGGTGCAGGGGGACAAATGTCCTGTCCCCAGACACAGAGACACTGAGGTCAGCAGGCAAAGCCAGCCATCCTGGGGTCAGAGGTCAAGTCTAAGCATCCCACAGGGGATGGGGCTCTTCCCTGCCTGCCCCCTCCTCCAACTATACCCCCGGCAAGGGCAGCCACACGTGCGCCAGCCAGAGGTGCGCGCCTCGCTCCAGGCACCTACACCTCTGGGCGCTGCACACAGGCTCTTTGTGCTCGGAAAGCCTCTGCCTCCGCCACCTACAGATCCCTGTGCTCTTGAAAGAAAGATCTCTAAGAACTTACTTCCAGGTGTGTTTTCTCAGGCCCATGTGGCATTGTAAAAATAAGAGGGTTTTTTTTGTTTTGTTTTGTTTTGTTTTGTTTTAATCCAGCCCTAACTGGTGTGACTCAGTGGATAGAGCGTCGGCCTGTGGACTGAAGGGTTAAAGGGTCCCAGGTTCAATTCCAGTCAAGGGCATGTACCTTGGTTGGGGGCACATCCCCAATAGGGGGTGTGCAGGAGGCAGCTGATCAATGTTTCTCTCCCATCGATGTTTCTAGCTCTCTATCTCTCTCCCTTCCTCTCTGTAAAAAAATCAATAAAATATTTTTTAAAACCCCAGACTCCCAGTCTTTCCAGACCAAAGGACTACAAGGAGCAGCAACTGTTCTCTCCTCAAGGCACAAGCGCTCCAGCCCCTAATGGCCCCTCCCCAGCGGCAGTGTCTCCAGGAATTTGTTAGAAAGGCACCTTCTCAGCCCCGCCCAGACCTGATCAGAGCTGGGGAGGAGTTGGGGGGGAGGGGAGGCCTCAGGGGGAGAGGAGTCCGGGGTGGGGGTGCGGCACCCCCTGCTGCTGCTGCATTCCCACAGGCTCCCTCCGTGGCCACTCAGATCCAGCTCTCAGGGGTCCGGCCCAGACAGCCACAGCTGTGCCCCTCCACCAGCTCTCCACCCTGCCCTGACCTCCATCCTGGTAGCTTAGTCCCGGCAGAGCTCGGTCCTGCTTCAGCGCCTGCCCGAAGGGAACCCGTGTCCACTTGTCCAACATTCTACTGAGAGATGAGACCCCGTACCCACCGCCTGGCACTGAGCCGGGCCTCTGCGGCCGAGCCGGCTCCGCAGGCTGTCAGGCCTCGTTTGGTGAGGCAGGAGTGGCCAGGCCAGGCTCCCGGGCCTCGCACCCCACATGGCCTTTCGGCATCAGGCACTCAGGAAGCGGTGAGATTCCTCCCGGCCAGCCGGACTTACACTAACAGCTGATACGGTGGGGATAAGAAGTCTCAGAACAGGCAGGGGGTTGCAGCTGCTGCTGGCTCCCGGCCCAAACCCCCTGCTGCTGCCACTGCGGCTCCGCCCTACCCAGTGAGCTGCCATGAGCACTGAGGGGCAGAGGCCGTCCCTCCAGCGGCACCCCGATTCCCACACCAGGACCCCGCCTGGCCCAGCCTGCGCTCTGTCCTGCTTCTCGCACCCCCTGGAGGCTCCCCACGGCCGCCCGGGGACCCTCCCTGCGGCCCGGCTGTGTGCAGGGAGCAGGCCTGAGCTGAGCGGGCAGGAGGGAGAGCGGGACAGTCCCAGCACCAGCTCACGGACTCCCGGTGAGCGTGAGGTGCAGAACGAGGAAATCCCTGAGCTCCCCTCTCTCCACAGCGAACCCCAGGTGTCAGCGGGGTCGGAGCCCCAGAGCAGGGACAACAGAAAGCCGCTCTGGCCCTGGCCACGTGGCTAGTTCGGTTGGAGGTCATCCGTGCACATGTCCAGGTCTCAGAACCATCCGTCAAGAGAAGCCGGCGGCGGGCCTTCGAGGCCAGGAACGGAGAGCGAGGGCCCGAGGTCCAGGGGCCCTTGGCGGAGAGGGCGGGAGAGGACCCGGGGCAGGGGCAGAGGAAGGGCTGGGGGCCCGGGGAGCGAAGGAGCGGGCCGCGGTTCTGGGCGGAGAGCACGGAGGGATCCATGCAGGGCAGTAGCTTCCTCTGTGAGATTTCCAAGTGTGAGACAGAACCGGGCAACAGCCGGGCTCAGGCAGCTGCTCCCCAGAAAAAGCCATGAAGGCTCAGACCAGACGGGAAGGGAAAACGAGACGTATCCCTAACTGCGCGCCAGGCGCCAGGAGAAACTGAGCTTCGCAGCATCTGCGTGGCTGAAGGAGGGCCCTGGGCAAGACGCCGCCTGGCCGTGTGAAGGCCAATCACTGTCCCTCGGGCGGGAGCAGGATCTCACCGTCCAGGAGGCCATGGCTAGTCTCCCCCCTTTCTTATTCTACTGGGAAAAGGAAACAAGCCTGTTTCAGGAAGTAGACATGCTTTTCAAATTGTGCGGGTAACTAAAAACACCACTTATAAAGGGAACCCAAATCCCAAATCACTGAGGAAAAGAACCCAGTGCCAACCACAATATTTGGAAACATCGAGCGGACAGGACTCTTCCCACTTGTCCAGACGTGGCTTCGTAAGAATAAGAAACAGAGAGCAGCAGCTCCCTCGATTCCCCGTATTAGTCATGGAAAATCTCTGCTCCTTAAAGGATCAGGAGGATGCATTAACAGCCCAGATATATCAGTAAGTGAAATAAGTTCTAAAACAATGATTACAAACAGACTCTGTGAACTCTAAGCAGGCTCATACCTAGTCAGCCCGCCCTCCATCAGAGGACCCTTGGGGGCCAGCTCACCAGATCTGAGCAGCAGAACTCCCAGCGAGTCTTCCCTTCCCCCCAGCAGGGGGCGCAGCCTCCCGCCAGAGAGAGGCTGCCGATGCCACAGGAGCTGCTGCCCCAGCTCCATGGGCGCCTCTGGTGCCCACTCTGCCTGGCAACAGGGCATGGTGGGTCTCCTGGGCCGTGGCCGTGCAGCTTGGGGCACAGTTTGCTAATGATCCTGCTTCCCTGCCTCCAGCGGGAATGACCCTCCGCGGCAGCCTCTGCGGCTCACACCGTCTCTGCACGGCTGGGCCCGGGCTCGCCGCTTGCCACCTTCCCAGAGGCCAGGGCAGCCCGGCGCCAGGACGTGCTTCGCGAGGCCCTGGCGTGAACGGACAGCGAGAGCTCCCGGAGTAGGTGGCGGAGCCGATGCCCAACCCCCGGGCAGCACCCTGTACGGGCCGCCGCGTTCACCGCCTCGGGCACAGGCCAGATCGCAAGGCACCATGCCAGTGGCGTGGCTGAGGGTGCCGATCAGCTCTGTCCGCAAAGTCTGTTTCTCAGGACTTTAACAGCAAGGCCAGTGTGTTCATGGCCCGGTGGTCACATCGCCAAGGCCGGGAGGCACAGGGCAGACTTCCCAGGACAGGGAGGGCATGGCTGACCTTCGCCTTAGAAACTGAAGAGGTGTCACACCTGCCAGGTGCTACTACCCTGTTTCCCCGAAAATAAGACGGTGTCTTATATTAATTTCTGCTCCCAAAGATGCACTAGGTCTTATTTTCAGGGGATGTCTTATTTTTCCATGAAGAAGAATACGGTACACATTTATTGTTAAATGAAAATAAAGGAAATTTATTACCTGTTTACGGTACGGTAGTATGGTAGTTGTCAACACAAACCAGACAAACTGTGAATCCCACAGTATCAAGAATTTACTCATTTATTCAATGACCATCATGTCATCCTCTTCTGGAACATCATCATAACAATCCAATTCCTGAATTTCCTGGTGAATTTCTTGTGACTCCATTTCTTTCAGAATCAGTGGACCAAATCTCTCATGTTTAGCCTAGGGGGGCCTTATTTTCGGGGGATGCCTTATATTTCACTCAGAAGGAAACCTGTAAGTAGGTCTTATTTTCGGAGGATGTCTTATTTTCGGGGAAACACGGTAGTAACTTAAAAAGAGTAAAACGAGTCAGCGTTGGCGATGGTGTGAGCTGGAACCCTGTGCATGGCTGTGGGAACGTGAGGTGTGTGGTCCCCCCACACTCAGTCAAGCAGTCCCCCCAACAGGGAAAAGCGAAATGGCCGCATGACCCAGCAGTCCACGTCCGGGTGTTATTGAAGAGGACTGAGAGGGTCTCGGGAAACTTGTTCCCCGCAGATTGCCCAGAGCCCAGGGGGCCCAGCCCACACCCACCGCCACAGGAAGGATCCAGGCCCGTGGACCGCGGACGGGGACTTTCTCAGCGTAAGACCGGGAATCAGCACGGCCACAGCTCAGTGCACCTCGAGGACGCGGTGCTGAGTAAACCGCGGCCACAGAGGCGAACTGACACCCAAACTCCGTGCCAAACTCCGTGCCAAACACCGTGCAATGCCACCGGCCCGGCCGAGAAGCAGGCTCGTGGTGAGAAAGTGGACGGTGTCGCAGGAGCTGGGACCAGAATGGAAGGTTTCAGTGCAGACTCAGCTACAATTTGAGATAATGATAGAGATGTGATGTGAGAATACTTCACGCCACTGAGCTACACACTCACAATGGTTAAAGTGGTACATTTTAGGGGATGTGATTTTACCCTAATTTTAAAATAATAAGTAAGTAAGTAAGTAACTGCAGAGAGGAGTCTCCGCCTAGGGTACAGCGTCCGCAGGGAGCACCGCGCCCGCTGTGGCTGCTTCTCCGGAAACCAGAGGCACTGGGGAGTGCGGCGTATTCTGGCCGGGAGTCAAGGGGGGGACAGCGCCTGGGAGTGGGGGGACAGCGCCTGGGAGTGGACGGACACCGCCCGAGGGGGGGACCCCGTCCAGGAAGGGGGGGACCCCACCCAGGAGTGGGAGGGACACTGCCCGGAGTGGGGGGAACGCCAAGGACAGCACCAGGTGGCCCGGGCTGCCAGGGGGCGGTGTGGTCCTGTGGGTGGTGTGGGCTCTGGGCACACCTGCTCTGCCCACCACAGGCCGCCACACCGAGGCCCAAAGGACGAGCAGAGGCAGGCGAGTGGGAGAGAGCACGGGCGTCCCTGGGCCGGGGCAGGGGGCTGGGGTCTGCGCCTGGTGGCCCACATGAGCGGCACGAGGAGTCCCCGGCCCCGATGCGATGGCCCCCCGAATGGCACACCCACAGGCCTCCCAGCTCCTCACGGCCCGGCCGCCCAGCAGGCGGAGGCGCGGGGACTGTGGCCGCCACGGGAAGACTCCTGTCCCGGGCGCCGGGGAGCGTGGGCTGCAGGGAGAGAGGACGTCAGCCACCATCCTGCCGGCCACACCTTCTGTGGCACAGGCACAGGCCGGGAACTGGACGGGTCCCAGCTCACAGCACCCTGTCCGGTCCTGGTAGCGGGACCCGGCTCTCCCGCCACCCACAGGACCACACCGCCCACAGGACCACACCGCCCACAGGACCCGGCTCTCCCGCCACCCACAGGACCACACCGCCCACAGGACCACACCGCCCACAGGACCCGGCTCTCCCGCCGCCCACAGGACCACACCGCCCACGGGACCACACCGCCCATGGGACCCGGCTCTCCCACCGCCCCCAGGACCACACCGCCCACAGGACCACACCGTCCACGGGACCCGGCTCTCCCGCCACTCACGGGACCACACCGCCCACGGGACCACACCGCCCACGGGACCACACCGCCCACAGGACCCGGCTCTCCCACCGCCCACAGGACCACACCGCCCACAGGACCACACCGCCCACAGGACCACACCGCCCACAGGACCCGGCTCTCCCGCCGCCCACAGGACCACACCGCCCACGGGACCCAGCTCTCCCGCCACCCACAGGACCACACCGCCCACAGGACCACACCGCCCACAGGACCCAGCTCTCCCGCCACCCACAGGACCACACCGCCCACAGGACCACACCGCCCCCAGGACCACACCGCCCACGGGACCACACCGCCCACGGGACCACACCGCCCACAGGACCACACCGCCCACAGGACCACACCGCCCACAGGACCACACCGCCCACAGGACCCAGCTCTCCCGCCACCCACAGGACCACACCGCCCACAGGACCACACCGCCCACAGGACCCAGCTCTCCCGCCACCCACAGGACCACACCGCCCACAGGACCACACCGCCCCCAGGACCACACCGCCCACGGGACCACACCGCCCACGGGACCACACCGCCCACAGGACCACACCGCCCACAGGACCACACCGCCCACAGGACCCGGCTCTCCCGCCGCCCACAGGACCACACCGCCCACGGGACCCGGCTCTCCCGCCACTCACGGGACCACACCGCCCACAGGACCACACCGCCCATGGGACCCGGCTCTCCCACCGCCCCCAGGACCACACCGCCCACAGGACCACACCGCCCACGGGACCACACCGCCCACAGGACCCTGCTCTCCCACCGCCCCTGGGACCCGGCTCTCCCACCACCCACAGGACCCGGCTCTCCTGCCGCCCACAGGACCACACCGCCCACGGGACCCGGCTCTCCCGCCACCCCCAGGACCACACCGCCCACAGGACCACACCGCCCACGGGACCACACCGCCCACAGGACCCTGCTCTCCCACCGCCCCTGGGACCCGGCTCTCCCACCACCCACAGGACCCGGCTCTCCTGCCGCCCACAGGACCACACCGCCCACGGGACCCGGCTCTCCCGCCACCCCCAGGACCCGGCTCTCCCACCGCCCCTGGGACCACACCGCCCCCAGGACCCGGCTCTCCCGCCGCCCTCGGGACCACACCGCCCACGGGACCACACCGCCCACAGGACCCGGCTCTCCCACCGCCCCTGGGACCCGGCTCTCCCACCACCCACAGGACCCGGCTCTCCCACCACCCACAGGACCCGGCTTTCCCGCCACCCCCAGGACCCGGCTCTCCCACCGCCCCTGGGACCACACCGCCCCCAGGACCCGGCTCTCCCGCCGCCCTCGGGACCACACCGCCCACAGGACCCGGCTCTCCCGCCGCCCTCGGGACCACACCGCCCATGGGACCTCTCCACCCACCTTCCTGTTGGATACTGCGCCTGACCCTATCGCCAGCTCTCTACGCCCCATCCCCACGGGGCTTCTTTCTGCCCCTCACGTTTTCAAGCCCCTCCAGCCTCCCGCCTCCACGGGCGGGCGGCCGGGCCCAGCGCTGCCCTGCTCACCTGCAGCCTGTGAGGGGCCTGGCTGGCCAGGGCCCCCGCAGGCAGGGGCCCCGCAGGCAGGGGCTCCGGTGCCGCCTCCCAGAGCTCCGCCCTCACCGCTGGGCACCGCAATGGCCCCTGAGGGTGTGCTTACTGACGCTATCGCTCCTGCTGCTGTGCTCCTTGCGGGGGCTTGTCTGTCACTGGTGGCCGGGCACCCACTTCAGCACATGGGAGTAAAGCACTTGTTAGGGTAACTGAGAAACGCACTGTGGCCTCCGTGGGCCTGTCAGGAAGCTGCCCTGAGGTAGGAATGACAGTCCCGCTTTACAGATGAGAAGGTGAGCCCCGGGAGACTGACCGCCAATAAGACAGCCGGGCAGGGACAAGGCTGGGGTTTGACGTCTGTCCGAGGGGCCTGCAGAGCTCACAGGGGCCGTAAGAGCAAATGAAACAGAGTATGTGTGAGTGCTTGTGCCTGTGTGTGCCTGTGTGTGTGCCTGTGTGTGCACATGTGTGCCTGTGTGTGCACATGTGTGCCTGTGTGTGCGCTTGTGTGCCTGTGTGTGCGTGTGTGCCTGTGTATGTGTGTCCGTGTGTGCGTGTGCCTGTGTGTCCGTGTGCCTGTGTGTGCCTGCCTGTGCGTGCGTGTGCCTGTGCATGTGTGTGCCTGTGTGCATGTGCCTGTTTGTGTGTGCTGTGTGTGTGTGCAGCCAGTGCCCTCGGTGGTGCTCCCTCCCAGGGTCCAGAGCTCCAGGGAGAGGCCTCCTCTCCTCCACACTGTTGTGCCGGGACATTCGCAGCTTCCTGAGCCCAGAAGTTCACTGAACTAACTGGGAACCCAAGAGCCGTGCGTGTGTGAGTTGTGTGTGTGAGCTGTGGCTGTGTAAGCTGTGTATGGTGTGAGCTGTGTGTGAGCTGTGCGTGTGTGAGCTGTGCGTGTGTGAGCTGTACGTGTGTGACTGTGGGTATGTGACTGTGTGGGTGTGTGAGCTATGGGTGTGTGAGCTGTGGGTGTGTGAGCTGTGTGTGTGTGAGCTGTGTGTGTGTGTGTGACTGTGGGGGTGTGAGCTGTGTGTGTGAGGTGTGTGTGTGTGAGGTGTGGGTGTGTGAATTGTGTGTGTGAGCTGTGGAAGTGTGAGCTGTGTGTGTGTGTGTGTGAGCTGTGCGTGTGTGACTGTGGGTGTGTGAGCTGTGTGTGCGTGTGTGACTGTGGGTGTGTGAGCTGTGCGTGTGTGACTGTGGGTGTGTGAGGTGTGGGTGTGTGAGCTGTGTGTGTGGGGGGGGTATGTGAGCTGTGTGTGTATGTGTGTGTGTGACTGTGGGGGTGTGAGCTGTGTGTGTGAGGTGTGTGTGTGTGAGGTGTGGGTGTGTGAGTTGTGTGTGTGACTGTGGGTGTGTGAGCTGTGCGTGTGTGAGCTGTGTGTGTGTGAGCTGTGGGTGTGTGAGCTGTGTGTGTGTGTGTGTGTGTGACTGTGGGTGTGTGAGCTGTGGGTGTGTGAGGTGTGGGAGTGTGAGCTGTGTGTGTGTGAGCTGTGTGTGTGTGTGTGTGTGTGTGAGCTGTGGGTGTGTGACTGTGGGTATGTGAGCTGTGCGTGTGTGACTGTGGGTATGTGAGCTGTGTGTGTGTGAGGTGTGGCTGTGAGAGCTGTGTATGTGTGTGAGCTGTGTGTGAGCTGTGCGTGTGTGAGCTGTACGTATGTGACTGTGGGTATGTGATTGTGGGTGTGTGAGCTATGGGTGTGTGAGGTGTGGGTGTGTGAGCTGTGTGTGTGTGTGTGTGTGTGTGTGTGACTGTGGGGGTGTGAGCTGTGTGTGTGGTGTGTGTGTGTGTGAGGTGTGGGTGTGTGAGTTGTGTGTGTGAGCTGTGGGAGTGTGAGCTGTGTGTGTGTGAGCTGTGCGTGTGTGACTGTGGGTGTGTGAGCTGTGGGTGTGTGAGCTGAGTGTGTGTGTGAGCTGTGTGTGTGTGTGACTATGTGTGTGTGAGCTGTGTATGTGTATGACTGTGGGTGTGTGAGCTGTGTGTATATGAGGTGTGGGTGTGTGAGATGTGGGTGTGTGAGCTGTGAGTGTGTGAGCTGTGGGTGTGTGAGCTGAGCGTGTGTGTGAGCTGTGTGTGTGTGACTATGTGTGTGTGAGCTGTGTGTGTGTATGACTGTGGGTGTGTGAGCTTTGTGTATATGAGGTGTGGGTATGTGAGATGTGGGTGTGTGAGCTGTGAGTGTGTGAGCTGTGGGTGTGTGAGCTGAGTGTGTGTGTGAGCTGAGTGTGTGTGTGACTATGTGTGTGTGAGCTGTGTGTGTGTATGACTGTGGGTGTGTGAGCTGTGTGTATATGAGGTGTGGGTGTGTGAGATGTGGGTGTGTGAGCTGTGAGTGTGTGAGCTGTGGGTGTGTGAGCTGAGCGTGTGTGTGAGCTGTGTGTGTGACTATGTGTGTGTGAGCTGTGTGTGTGTATGACTGTGGGTGTGTGAGCTGTGTGTATATGAGGTGTGGGTGTGTGAGATGTGGGTGTGTGAGCTGTGTGAGTGTGTGACTGTGGGTGTGTGAGCTGTGGGAGTGTGAGGTGTGGGTGTGTGAGCTGTGGGTGTGAGTTGTGTGTGTGTGAGCTGTGCGTGTGTGACTGTGGGTGTGTGAGCTGTGTGGGAGTGTGAGGTGTGAGTGTGTGAGCTGTGTGTGTGAGTTGTGCGTGTGTGAGTTGTGCGTGTGTGAGCTGTGTGTGTGTGTGAGCTGTGCGTGTGTGAGCTGTGTGTGTGTGTGAGCTGTGTGTGGGTAACTGTGGGTGTGTGAGCTGTACATGTGTGAGCTGTGCATGTATGAGCTGTGGGTGTGTAAGCTGTGGGTCTCTGGGCTGTGCATGTGTGAGCTGTGTGTGAGCTGTGGGTGTGTGAGCTGTGCGTGTGTGAGCTGTGTGTGTGTGTGACTGTGGGTGTGTGAGCTGTGTGTGTGAGCTGTGTGTGTGAGCTGTGTGTGTGAGCTGTGTGTGAGCTGTGTGTGTGAGCTGTGTGTGAGCTGTGTGTGTGAGCTGTGTGTGTGAGCTGTGTGTGTGTGTGACTGTGTGTGTGTGAGCTGTGCGTGTGTGAGCTGTGCGTGTGTGAGCTGTGTGTGGGTAACTGTGGGTGTGTGAGCTGTACATGTGTGAGCTGTGCATGTATGAGCTGTGGGTGTGTAAGCTGTGGGTCTCTGGGCTGTGCATGTGTGAGCTGTGTGTGAGCTGTGTGTGAGCTGTGTGTGTGAGCTGTGTGTGAGCTGTGTGTGAGCTGTGTGTGAGAGCTGTGTGTGTGAGCTGTGGGTGTGTGAGCTGTGTGTGTGAGCTGTGTGTGAGCTGTGGGTGTGAGCTGTGTGTGTGAGCTGTGTGTGTGAGCTGTGTGTGGGTAACTGTGGGTGTGTGAGCTGTACATGTGTGAGCTGTGCATGTATGAGCTGTGGGTGTGTAAGCTGTGGGTCTCTGGGCTGTGCATGTGTGAGCTGTGTGTGAGCTGTGTGTGTGAGCTGTGTGTGTGAGCTGTGTGTGAGCTGTGTGTGTGAGCTGTGTGTGTGAGCTGTGTGTGTGAGCTGTGTGTGAGCTGTGTGTGTGAGCTGTGTGTGTGAGCTGTGTGTGAGCTGTGTGTGTGAGCTGTGTGTGTGAGCTGTGTGTGAGCTGTGTGTGTGAGCTGTGTGTGTGAGCTGTGTGTGTGAGCTGTGTGTGAGCTGTGTGTGTGAGCTGTGTGTGTGAGCTGTGTGTGAGCTGTGTGTGTGAGCTGTGTGTGTGAGCTGTGTGTGTGAGCTGTGTATGTGTGTGACTGTGGGTGTGTGAGCTGTGTGTGAGCTGTGTGTGAGCTGTGTGTGTGAGCTGTGTGTGAGCTGTGTGTGTGAGCTGTGTGTGAGCTGTGTGTGAGCTGTGTGTGAGCTGTGTGTGAGCTGTGTGTGTGAGCTGTGTGTGTGAGCTGTGTGTGTGTGTGACTGTGGGTGTGTGAGCTGTGTGTGAGCTGTGTGTGAGCTGTGTGTGTGAGCTGTGTGTGTGAGCTGTGTGTGTGTGTGACTGTGGGTGTGTGAGCTGTGTGTGAGCTGTGTGTGAGCTGTGTGTGAGCTGTGTGTGTGAGCTGTGTGTGTGAGCTGTGTGTGTGTGTGACTGTGGGTGTGTGAGCTGTGTGTGAGCTGTGTGTGAGCTGTGTGTGAGCTGTGTGTGAGCTGTGTGTGTGAGCTGTGTGTGTGAGCTGTGTGTGTGAGCTGTGTGTGTGTGTGACTGTGGGTGTGTGAGCTGTGTGTGAGCTGTGTGTGAGCTGTGTGTGAGCTGTGTGTGTGAGCTGTGTGTGTGAGCTGTGTGTGAGCTGTGTGTGTGTGTGACTGTGGGTGTGTGAGCTGTGTGTGAGCTGTGTGTGTGAGCTGTGTGTGTGAGCTGTGTGTGAGCTGTGTGTGTGTGAGACTGTGGGTGTGTGAGCTGTGTGTGAGCTGTGTGTGAGCTGTGTGTGTGAGCTGTGTGTGAGCTGTGTGTGAGCTGTGTGTGAGCTGTGTGTGTGAGCTGTGTGTGTGAGCTGTGTGTGAGCTGTGTGTGTGTGTGACTGTGGGTGTGTGAGCTGTGTGTGAGCTGTGTGTGAGCTGTGTGTGTGAGCTGTGTGTGAGCTGTGTGTGAGCTGTGTGTGAGCTGTGTGTGTGAGCTGTGTGTGTGAGCTGTGTGTGTGTGTGACTGTGGGTGTGTGAGCTGTGTGTGAGCTGTGTGTGAGCTGTGTGTGAGCTGTGTGTGTGAGCTGTGTGTGTGAGCTGTGTGTGAGCTGTGTGTGTGTGTGACTGTGGGTGTGTGAGCTGTGTGTGAGCTGTGTGTGTGAGCTGTGTGTGTGAGCTGTGTGTGTGAGCTGTGTGTGTGAGCTGTGTGTGTGTGTGTGACTGTGGGTGTGTGAGCTGTGTGTGAGCTGTGTGTGAGCTGTGTGTGTGAGCTGTGTGTGAGCTGTGTGTGTGAGCTGTGTGTGTGAGCTGTGTGTGTGTGTGACTGTGGGTGTGTGAGCTGTGTGTGAGCTGTGTGTGAGCTGTGTGTGAGCTGTGTGTGTGAGCTGTGTGTGAGCTGTGTGTGAGCAGTGTGTGAGCTGTGTGTGTGAGCTGTGTGTGTGAGCTGTGTGTGTGAGCTGTGTGTGAGCTGTGTGTGTGTGTGACTGTGGGTGTGTGAGCTGTGTGTGAGCTGTGTGTGAGCTGTGTGTGTGAGCTGTGTGTGAGCTGTGTGTGAGCTGTGTGTGTGAGCTGTGTGTGTGAGCTGTGTGTGTGAGCTGTGTGTGTGTGTGACTGTGGGTGTGTGAGCTGTGTGTGAGCTGTGTGTGAGCTGTGTGTGAGCTGTGTGTGTGAGCTGTGTGTGTGAGCTGTGTGTGAGCTGTGTGTGTGTGTGACTGTGGGTGTGTGAGCTGTGTGTGAGCTGTGTGTGTGAGCTGTGTGTGTGAGCTGTGTGTGTGAGCTGTGTGTGTGAGCTGTGTGTGGGTGTGTGACTGTGGGTGTGTGAGCTGTGTGTGAGCTGTGTGTGAGCTGTGTGTGTGAGCTGTGTGTGAGCTGTGTGTGTGAGCTGTGTGTGTGAGCTGTGTGTGTGTGTGACTGTGGGTGTGTGAGCTGTGTGTGAGCTGTGTGTGAGCTGTGTGTGAGCTGTGTGTGTGAGCTGTGTGTGTGAGCTGTGTGTGAGCTGTGTGTGTGTGTGACTGTGGGTGTGTGAGCTGTGTGTGAGCTGTGTGTGTGAGCTGTGTGTGTGAGCTGTGTGTGTGAGCTGTGTGTGAGCTGTGTGTGTGTGAGACTGTGGGTGTGTGAGCTGTGTGTGAGCTGTGTGTGAGCTGTGTGTGTGAGCTGTGTGTGAGCTGTGTGTGAGCTGTGTGTGAGCTGTGTGTGTGAGCTGTGTGTGTGAGCTGTGTGTGAGCTGTGTGTGTGTGTGACTGTGGGTGTGTGAGCTGTGTGTGAGCTGTGTGTGAGCTGTGTGTGTGAGCTGTGTGTGAGCTGTGTGTGAGCTGTGTGTGAGCTGTGTGTGTGAGCTGTGTGTGTGAGCTGTGTGTGTGTGTGACTGTGGGTGTGTGAGCTGTGTGTGAGCTGTGTGTGAGCTGTGTGTGAGCTGTGTGTGTGAGCTGTGTGTGTGAGCTGTGTGTGAGCTGTGTGTGTGTGTGACTGTGGGTGTGTGAGCTGTGTGTGAGCTGTGTGTGTGAGCTGTGTGTGTGAGCTGTGTGTGTGAGCTGTGTGTGTGAGCTGTGTGTGTGTGTGTGACTGTGGGTGTGTGAGCTGTGTGTGAGCTGTGTGTGAGCTGTGTGTGTGAGCTGTGTGTGAGCTGTGTGTGTGAGCTGTGTGTGTGAGCTGTGTGTGTGTGTGACTGTGGGTGTGTGAGCTGTGTGTGAGCTGTGTGTGAGCTGTGTGTGAGCTGTGTGTGTGAGCTGTGTGTGAGCTGTGTGTGAGCAGTGTGTGAGCTGTGTGTGTGAGCTGTGTGTGTGAGCTGTGTGTGTGAGCTGTGTGTGAGCTGTGTGTGTGTGTGACTGTGGGTGTGTGAGCTGTGTGTGAGCTGTGTGTGAGCTGTGTGTGTGAGCTGTGTGTGAGCTGTGTGTGAGCTGTGTGTGTGAGCTGTGTGTGTGAGCTGTGTGTGTGAGCTGTGTGTGTGTGTGACTGTGGGTGTGTGAGCTGTGTGTGAGCTGTGTGTGAGCTGTGTGTGAGCTGTGTGTGTGAGCTGTGTGTGTGAGCTGTGTGTGAGCTGTGTGTGTGTGTGACTGTGGGTGTGTGAGCTGTGTGTGAGCTGTGTGTGTGAGCTGTGTGTGTGAGCTGTGTGTGTGAGCTGTGTGTGTGAGCTGTGTGTGGGTGTGTGACTGTGGGTGTGTGAGCTGTGTGTGAGCTGTGTGTGAGCTGTGTGTGTGAGCTGTGTGTGAGCTGTGTGTGTGAGCTGTGTGTGTGAGCTGTGTGTGTGTGTGACTGTGGGTGTGTGAGCTGTGTGTGAGCTGTGTGTGAGCTGTGTGTGAGCTGTGTGTGTGAGCTGTGTGTGAGCTGTGTGTGTGAGCTGTGTGTGTGAGCTGTGTGTGAGCTGTGTGTGAGCTGTGTGTGAGCTGTGTGTGTGAGCTGTGTGTGTGAGCTGTGTGTGTGAGCTGTGTGTGAGCTGTGTGTGTGTGTGACTGTGGGTGTGTGAGCTGTGTGTGAGCTGTGTGTGAGCTGTGTGTGTGAGCTGTGTGTGAGCTGTGTGTGAGCTGTGTGTGTGAGCTGTGTGTGTGAGCTGTGTGTGTGAGCTGTGTGTGTGTGTGACTGTGGGTGTGTGAGCTGTGTGTGAGCTGTGTGTGAGCTGTGTGTGAGCTGTGTGTGTGAGCTGTGTGTGTGAGCTGTGTGTGAGCTGTGTGTGTGTGTGACTGTGGGTGTGTGAGCTGTGTGTGAGCTGTGTGTGTGAGCTGTGTGTGTGAGCTGTGTGTGTGAGCTGTGTGTGAGCTGTGTGTGTGTGTGACTGTGGGTGTGTGAGCTGTGTGTGAGCTGTGTGTGAGCTGTGTGTGTGAGCTGTGTGTGAGCTGTGTGTGAGCTGTGTGTGAGCTGTGTGTGTGAGCTGTGTGTGTGAGCTGTGTGTGAGCTGTGTGTGTGTGTGACTGTGGGTGTGTGAGCTGTGTGTGAGCTGTGTGTGAGCTGTGTGTGTGAGCTGTGTGTGAGCTGTGTGTGAGCTGTGTGTGAGCTGTGTGTGTGAGCTGTGTCTGTGAGCTGTGTGTGTGTGTGACTGTGGGTGTGTGAGCTGTGTGTGAGCTGTGTGTGAGCTGTGTGTGAGCTGTGTGTGTGAGCTGTGTGTGAGCTGTGTGTGTGTGTGACTGTGGGTGTGTGAGCTGTGTGTGAGCTGTGTGTGTGAGCTGTGTGTGTGAGCTGTGTGTGTGAGCTGTGTGTGTGTGTGTGACTGTGGGTGTGTGAGCTGTGTGTGAGCTGTGTGTGAGCTGTGTGTGTGAGCTGTGTGTGAGCTGTGTGTGTGAGCTGTGTGTGTGAGCTGTGTGTGTGTGTGACTGTGGGTGTGTGAGCTGTGTGTGAGCTGTGTGTGAGCTGTGTGTGAGCTGTGTGTGTGAGCTGTGTGTGTGAGCTGTGTGTGTGTGTGACTGTGGGTGTGTGAGCTGTGTGTGAGCTGTGTGTGAGCTGTGTGTGTGAGCTGTGTGTGTGAGCTGTGTGTGTGTGTGACTGTGGGTGTGTGAGCTGTGTGTGAGCTGTGTGTGAGCTGTGTGTGAGCTGTGTGTGTGAGCTGTGTGTGTGAGCTGTGTGTGTGTGTGACTGTGGGTGTGTGAGCTGTGTGTGAGCTGTGTGTGAGCTGTGTGTGAGCTGTGTGTGAGCTGTGTGTGTGAGCTGTGTGTGTGAGCTGTGTGTGTGAGCTGTGTGTGTGTGTGACTGTGGGTGTGTGAGCTGTGTGTGAGCTGTGTGTGAGCTGTGTGTGAGCTGTGTGTGTGAGCTGTGTGTGTGAGCTGTGTGTGAGCTGTGTGTGTGTGTGACTGTGGGTGTGTGAGCTGTGTGTGAGCTGTGTGTGTGAGCTGTGTGTGTGAGCTGTGTGTGTGAGCTGTGTGTGAGCTGTGTGTGTGTGAGACTGTGGGTGTGTGAGCTGTGTGTGAGCTGTGTGTGAGCTGTGTGTGTGAGCTGTGTGTGAGCTGTGTGTGAGCTGTGTGTGAGCTGTGTGTGTGAGCTGTGTGTGTGAGCTGTGTGTGAGCTGTGTGTGTGTGTGACTGTGGGTGTGTGAGCTGTGTGTGAGCTGTGTGTGAGCTGTGTGTGTGAGCTGTGTGTGAGCTGTGTGTGAGCTGTGTGTGAGCTGTGTGTGTGAGCTGTGTGTGTGAGCTGTGTGTGTGTGTGACTGTGGGTGTGTGAGCTGTGTGTGAGCTGTGTGTGAGCTGTGTGTGAGCTGTGTGTGTGAGCTGTGTGTGTGAGCTGTGTGTGAGCTGTGTGTGTGTGTGACTGTGGGTGTGTGAGCTGTGTGTGAGCTGTGTGTGAGCTGTGTGTGAGCTGTGTGTGAGCTGTGTGTGTGAGCTGTGTGTGTGAGCTGTGTGTGAGCTGTGTGTGAGCTGTGTGTGAGCAGTGTGTGAGCTGTGTGTGTGAGCTGTGTGTGTGAGCTGTGTGTGTGAGCTGTGTGTGAGCTGTGTGTGTGTGTGACTGTGGGTGTGTGAGCTGTGTGTGAGCTGTGTGTGAGCTGTGTGTGTGAGCTGTGTGTGAGCTGTGTGTGAGCTGTGTGTGTGAGCTGTGTGTGTGAGCTGTGTGTGTGAGCTGTGTGTGTGTGTGACTGTGGGTGTGTGAGCTGTGTGTGAGCTGTGTGTGAGCTGTGTGTGAGCTGTGTGTGTGAGCTGTGTGTGTGAGCTGTGTGTGAGCTGTGTGTGTGTGTGACTGTGGGTGTGTGAGCTGTGTGTGAGCTGTGTGTGTGAGCTGTGTGTGTGAGCTGTGTGTGTGAGCTGTGTGTGTGAGCTGTGTGTGGGTGTGTGACTGTGGGTGTGTGAGCTGTGTGTGAGCTGTGTGTGAGCTGTGTGTGTGAGCTGTGTGTGAGCTGTGTGTGTGAGCTGTGTGTGTGAGCTGTGTGTGTGTGTGACTGTGGGTGTGTGAGCTGTGTGTGAGCTGTGTGTGAGCTGTGTGTGAGCTGTGTGTGTGAGCTGTGTGTGAGCTGTGTGTGTGAGCTGTGTGTGTGAGCTGTGTGTGAGCTGTGTGTGAGCTGTGTGTGAGCTGTGTGTGTGAGCTGTGTGTGTGAGCTGTGTGTGTGAGCTGTGTGTGAGCTGTGTGTGTGTGTGACTGTGGGTGTGTGAGCTGTGTGTGAGCTGTGTGTGAGCTGTGTGTGTGAGCTGTGTGTGAGCTGTGTGTGAGCTGTGTGTGTGAGCTGTGTGTGTGAGCTGTGTGTGTGAGCTGTGTGTGTGTGTGACTGTGGGTGTGTGAGCTGTGTGTGAGCTGTGTGTGAGCTGTGTGTGAGCTGTGTGTGTGAGCTGTGTGTGAGCTGTGTGTGTGTGTGACTGTGGGTGTGTGAGCTGTGTGTGAGCTGTGTGTGTGAGCTGTGTGTGTGAGCTGTGTGTGTGAGCTGTGTGTGAGCTGTGTGTGTGTGTGACTGTGGGTGTGTGAGCTGTGTGTGAGCTGTGTGTGAGCTGTGTGTGTGAGCTGTGTGTGAGCTGTGTGTGAGCTGTGTGTGAGCTGTGTGTGTGAGCTGTGTGTGTGAGCTGTGTGTGAGCTGTGTGTGTGTGTGACTGTGGGTGTGTGAGCTGTGTGTGAGCTGTGTGTGAGCTGTGTGTGTGAGCTGTGTGTGAGCTGTGTGTGAGCTGTGTGTGAGCTGTGTGTGTGAGCTGTGTGTGTGAGCTGTGTGTGTGTGTGACTGTGGGTGTGTGAGCTGTGTGTGAGCTGTGTGTGAGCTGTGTGTGAGCTGTGTGTGTGAGCTGTGTGTGAGCTGTGTGTGTGTGTGACTGTGGGTGTGTGAGCTGTGTGTGAGCTGTGTGTGTGAGCTGTGTGTGTGAGCTGTGTGTGTGAGCTGTGTGTGTGTGTGTGACTGTGGGTGTGTGAGCTGTGTGTGAGCTGTGTGTGAGCTGTGTGTGTGAGCTGTGTGTGAGCTGTGTGTGTGAGCTGTGTGTGTGAGCTGTGTGTGTGTGTGACTGTGGGTGTGTGAGCTGTGTGTGAGCTGTGTGTGAGCTGTGTGTGAGCTGTGTGTGTGAGCTGTGTGTGTGAGCTGTGTGTGTGAGCTGTGTGTGAGCTGTGTGTGTGAGCTGTGTGTGTGAGCTGTGTGTGTGAGCTGTGTGTGTGAGCTGTGTGTGAGCTGTGTGTGTGAGCTGTGTGTGTGAGCTGTGTGTGTGAGCTGTGTGTGTGAGCTGTGTGTGTGAGCTATGCACGTGTGAGCTGGGGCTGCTCCCCACACCCCGGCCTGGCCCACATGCAGGGCATGTCCTCCCCGGCGCAGAGGGGCCGGCCTGCAGAGCTCCGACACTGGCCGCCTCTGTCCCCGCCAACAGCCGCGGCCTGTTCTGCCCACAGGGCTCCTGCTTTGTGCACTGAAGGCACAGTCCTCCTCAGCCACGTAATGCGGCACCTTCTCTCCTGCAAACCCTCCATCTCCCCAGAGCCACACATCAGGTTCTACAATTACCTCACGGCGTGATAAAGGGAAGCTTACATCTTTAATTATTAAAGAACATCCTGATGTAATTAGAAGGCAGCAATGGGATAAAAGGCAAATAAAAAGAGAACAGAGAGATCACAACTGTTAGTGCAGAACTAAGTAAACACCTGCTCCCTCAGGGCCCGGCACACTCCGCGGATGTGAGGGGGGGCGGCCGGTGCTCCCCGAAGGCGGGGGGAGGAGGGGCACTGCTCCCCAGAGCGGCGATCACACCGCGGGCAGGCCCAGGCCTCCGCTCCGGGAACTGGAACAGGCTTCCTTTCCCTATTCCCACCCAGTACTTAGACCCCAAACACTGCAGAGAACAAGGCACAGCCAAGGCCGAGGAAGTCCGCGGAGGGAGGGAGGGGGCCCCAGCAGCCGCCGAGGCGCTGGCTCTCTACATTCCAGCCGGACACCAGCCCAACCCCCCAGGGGCGGGATGAAGGAGCACGAGCCTGTCTCCTACCACAGGCCGGAGGGGAGTGGGGGGGGCCCTCGGAGCGGCCAGGCCCGCCCACAGGGCTGTAGAGCGGAGGCAGGCCACCTCACAGGGGGTGCCGCACGCCCTGTGGCCAGGACCCCAGGCCCGCCCGCAGTCACGCCCGACACCACCTCCACGCCAGCAGAGGCCACGGGAGGACATGGGCGCCCCTCGTTGGTGGTCACCAGCCGGCAGCCCCGCCGCCGCCCCCCAATGGAGAACGGCGAGGACAGACGGTTTAGGGAAAGCCCAGAGCTCTTCACCGAGAGCCGAACATGCGGGCTCCGGCTCCGAGGGGGCTGCTCCACAGAACCGGAGCAGGCCCGGGGGCCGCACCATGCCCGCCCGCGGGATGAGCTGTCCTGTCCGGCGCTCAGCCAGGACGTCCCAGCAGCCGCCTCCCAACACCGTTCACCGGCAGCTGCGACTATGCGTGAAACAAATGGCAAGGCTCAGGAAGAACACCAGTGGGGAGCTGGGAAAGGAAGATGCAGTGCCACCAGGATAGAGTTAAAAGCTCTGCGGAGTCCCCAGCGGGCCGGAGGGAAAGAGGGAATCGGTGGCCAGAGCGCCTGACAGCAAGGGCAGCAAGCCGAGCGCGGCCACCCGGGGTTGCGGGCTGTGAGGAGAAGGAGGGTGGGGCTAAAAGTACTTGGGGGAAAAACAACAACACATCTCAAACCGGGCAGATGACATAAATCTATAGATTTTAGAAGCTCAGTGAACCCCAAGTAGGAAGACCCCCTCAAAATCAATATCAAGATACATCATAGTGGAACTGAAGGAACTAAAGACAAAGAAATGCCCAGGGACGGTAGTTGAGTATCAGCAGATTTCTCCTCAGAGCCACGGGGCCATGGAGGCGGCCCCCGCTTCCAGCGCTGGCGGGAGGCCCATGGCCCGTCTGGGCCGCGTCCCGCAGAACTGAGGGAGGCGGAGCATCCGCAGGCAGAGCCTCCAGGGGGCCTGGCCACGGGACAGAGGCAGCTGGGATAAGGAGGTAGCTCAGGGTGTCACAGAAGAGGAAAGACTAGAGAAAGCAAAAACTAGGCGATGAACCTCTATAGATTAAGCAAAATCAAATCCCAAAAAAATGTTCAAGCAATGTAGAGGAAGGCAGGAAAAAGGAAACAGGGAACAAGAGAAAAAAAACAATAAGTAAATGGCAGACGAAGGCTCTAACAGATGAATAATTACATTAATGTAAATGGTCTAAATACAACATCTCAAAGGTAGAGATAGCACAGCAGACTAAAAGCATTGGCCACATGTACTGTCCATAACAAACTTTGTTTGCTGTGGGGAGTCACACCTGCCTAACACAGAGGGTAGAGGTGAAGGGATGAGAAGCGGTATCACACACACATCAGTCAGAGGAAAGCGAGGTGCTGGCCTCAGTAAGACACAGCGGCGGCGGGGGTCAGTCCAGGAGGCAGGACATCCTTCCCGCGTAGGCGCCACACGTGCGAGAGAGGGCAAACGCAAAGACACATGGATAGAAGCAACAGGATGCATTTTCAAACCCACACTTATCGTTGGAGACTTCAACATCTCTCTCCCACGTACTGAGACCCCAAGTCAGCCATGGGCCACGGCGCCATCAGCCCACCGCCGTCCCCATGGCCCCGGTCAGCAGCAGCTGCCCGTCCAGGCCAGAGGACACACCGAGAGAGGCCGTAGCTTGAGCCGTACAGCATATGCCAAGCAACTTAAAAGAACTGGAAGCTTACAGATGAGCGCTCTGATCGCAGTGTAATCAGACTGGACATTAGTAACAGGAAAGTAGCTCAAACCTCTGAACACTGGGAACCAGGCAGCAGCCTGGAGTGGCTCCGGGGAAGAGGCGGGAGTGAGACAGCCTGTCCGAGCTCAGGGACGTGGCTGAGAGTAATGAGAGGAAACGGTACCATCTAAAGCACATCGAAAAGGGGGAAAGTCTCCATCAGTAAACTAAGCTCCCACCGAAATAATCTAGAAAAACAGAGGAAAATAAACCCAAAACAAAGAGAGTAAAACTCAAAACAATGAAAACAAACAAAAGAGAAAGTAGGAAAGGTAAGTAAAAAGAGAATTAGTTCCTGGAAAAGATCAATAGAATCAACAAACCTCTAGTAAGACCAACAAAAAAGAGAAGACACGAACGCCAGAATCAGTGATGACACAGGGCCCGCTCCAGGCCTGGGGGCGGCAGGAGGACATAGGGGTGGACAGCTCTACTTACATAAACCTGACAACTGAGGAGAAACAGACAAAAAGCACAAACTGGACAATTCATTGACATGAATTGCCCTATAACTAGTAAGAAAATTGAATTTATAAGTTTAAAACACCCCAAAAAGAATTCACCAGACCCAGATGGTTTCACTGACAAATTCTATCAAATGCTTAAAAATGAAATAATGCCAATTCTACACAATCTCTTCCAAAATTAGAAGAGGAGAAAATACTCTTTATGATGCTAGTATTATCCTAACCCTCACTGGACAGGCACAAAGAAGAAAGCATAAACCCTCAGCACTCTCGGTAGCGGAACACCTTCATACGAAAGGGACTGTGCGGCGTGACGAAGCGGTTCGTTCCAGGAGAAGTGTGTTCTGCTCTTTGGAAGTCAATCCCTGTGTGAACAGGCTAAAGAGAAGACTCGCACGACCACACCCATCGGTGCAGAGGGCGTCCCACGCATGTCGCCGTCCTCGCATGGTGAAAACTCTCAGGAAGAGGCCGAGGGGAGGACTTCCTCAGCTTGACAAAGAGCATCTACCAAAACCGACTGGGCCATCATATTTAACGGTGAAAGGGCCGAAAGCTTTCCTCTTCCCTCTGTTCCTTATATGACGGGGAACAAAGCAAGAATATCTGTTCTCAAAAAACAGAAATACAAGGCCTACAACTGGAAGGGAAGAAATAAAACCGGTCTATTTGCAGTTGACATATGTAAAAAAAATTCACAAGGAATCTACAAAAAACAGTTAGAAATCATAAGTTATCATCTAAAAGCACACATTATCAGCAAGGCCACAAAATAAATACATAGAGAAGTCAATTACTTTTAAATGCTAGCAATGAATATACAGACACTGAAATTAAAAATATGATACCACTTACAACTGCAAAACAAATATCTAAGTATAAATCTAAAAATAGCATGGATAGCTTGGACAGAACTTGTTTGCTAAAAACTACAAAATGCTGATGAATAATCCAAAGGAGAGAGATCTAAGTAAACGGAGAGATGGGTCGTGTTTATCGATTGGAAGAACCAGCACAGTACAGATATCGATTCTACCCAAACTGATACATAAGTTTAAATAATTTCTAGCAAAATCCAAACAAGACTTATATATATAAATTTAATCTAAAATTTCTTTAGAAAGGCAAAAAAACTAGAATAGTTAAAACAATTTTGAAGGGAAAGAATACCGGGGATGGTCAGTCTGCCGGCCTTAGGACATTATGCTGCTACAGTGTCAAGCCCCTGGTGCTGATGGGGGAGACGCACACAGCTCAGTGGGAAAGACAGAGAACAGAGGCAGACACACACTCACGTGCCAGTGGGTCCCTGGCAGAGGGGCAGCACCTCCTGAGGAAGAGCAGGCTTTTCACCAGCAGCGCGGGAGCGGCCAATGGCGGCAGCAGGAGCTCAGACCACATCTCACACCGCACAAACATCAGCTCCAAGCGATCGCAGACTCAGTGTAACACCTAACACTCTACAGCTTTTAGGGGGAGGTGGGAGAAAACCTTCGGGACGTGGGCCTACGCACCAAAAGCATGATCCACACAATTAAAACCGATAAACTGGACTGCATCAGAGTGAAGAGCTTCCTCTCTAAAGATCCAGGGGTTCACAAACTGCGGGGGGATAAAAGGCAACCAGCTGCTGACGTGGAGAAAACATTTTTAAAACACGTATCTACCCAGACTATAAAAACAGCAAAACTCAGCGATAAAACAACAGCAATAATTCAATCAGAAGATGGGCAAAGGCGTGCAGAGGAATTCACTGCAGAAGATAAACGGGTGACAAACAGGCACATGAGAAGGTACTCAACATTGTCAGCCACTGGGGAGAGCAAACTGAAGCCTCAGTGACCTTCACCACACAGCTGTGCGATGGCCGGCCTAAAACACGGACAACGCCAAGTGCGCATGAGGGGAGGAAGTCAATCACGCATGTGTTGCTGGTGGTAACAGACGCTGGAACAGCCACTCTGGAAACAGTTTGGCAGTTTCTAAAAAAAGAAAAGCAAGTACTGACCATCTGGCCGGAGCCTCTCCCCGGGGCAGTGGCAGCCTGGTCCCGCAGACCTGCGTGGCCGCCCACCGAGCACTGGGGTACCAGCCAAAGCCGGGCGAGCACGGAGCCGGGCCCAGGGACCAGCCAGCCGCGTCACAGAGGCACTGCTCAGCAGGACAGGAGAATGGGCTAGGACACAGACCCTGCGGGAATGGGGACGTTCTGGGTCTGCCCTGGGGTGACACTGCTAGTTCTGCAAGATGTTACTATTGGGGGACACGGGTAAAGGTGCACTGAATCTCTCTGTATTATCTTAAACTTCACTGAAATCTTCAATCATGTCACAAGAAAAGTTTAATTTAGAAAAGTTGAGGGCAGAGAGAAACCCAGGATGCCAACCAACATTTCTGAAGCCACCGGCATGGGCCTCGGCACCTGCAGAGCAGACAGCCAGCTCCTGAGCAAGGCTCATGCACAGGGGGGAGGGACGAAAGGGCTGGATGTCCCCAGAACACCACTTCTCCAGGCGTCTGGATGAGAAGGAGATGCCCACAGCGTCCCTCGGTGGCCCCTGCTCCTTGCTGCCATCACAGCGCCGGCCTCAGGATTGCGGGGGGGAGGGGGGGTGCGTGAGGCTGAGACCAGGGGAGGCGGATGACGGCAGATCACCCAGCTCGAGGGGCCGAGCTCTGGCTCAGGAAGACACTGCCACAGAGTGCTGGCCAAGGTGCATCCTGGGGAACTCAGGTTACGGCTGCTCTGGGGAAAAGAATCCAGCAGCAGATTTGCTCGGGAACCTTTGCGTTTTGCAGGCCCTTCTTGGCGTTCATGGTGCACATGAGCACGTGAAAGGCACTGCAGAGTCCTGCCGTCAACACGACAGAACTCCATTCACGCCAGCACTGAGCCGCCTGAACACTCCTCTGCCGTGCAGCTTCCGCTCTGGTTATGAGAAACGCTTGAAGAGGGGAGCTCCACTCCTGCCCCTGGATCCCAGAGGCGAACAAAGGTCTCCGCCCCGCGCTGACAGCGGCACCCCAGCAGCCCCCGGCGGTGCAGCGCCCGGGCCGTCAGAGAAACAGCCGTGCGCCTGCATCAGCTGGGGCCACAGCCCTGGATGAAAGATTAAAAATTATGAATTTTATCCTGTCACAGCTCTCCTATGCTGTGTGACGGCCTAAGCATGATTACTAGGAAATGCTCTATTTGCTTGGTGAACAAGCTAATAAGGCCGCTTCCTCCCCAGTCCGCACGAGGACTCATTAGTAATTACAACAATGACAATCTCAGCCTTCACCGACCTCTTGTGGCCGCCTCCACCACTCCAAGAGCAGACAGTCCCAGCCGGGGGAGGGAGCGGAGGCCGGAGGAGGGAGAGGAGGCCGGAGGAGGGAGCGGAGGCCGGAGGAGGGAGCGGAGGCCAGAGGAGGGTGCGGAGGCCGGAGGAGGGAGCGGAGGCCGGAGGCCGGAGGAGGGAGCGGAGGCCGGAGGAGGGAGCAGAGGCCGGAGGCCGGAGGAGGGAGCGGAGGCCGGAGGAGGGAGCGGAGGCAGGAGGAGGGAGCGGAGGCCGGAGGAGGAAGTGGAGGCCGGAGGAGGGAGCAGAGGCCGGAGGCCGGAGGAGGGAGCGGAGGCCAGAGGAGGAAGTGGCGACAGGAGGCCGGAGGAGGGTGCGAAGGCCGGAGGAGGGAGCGGAGGCTGGAGGAGGGAGCAGAGGCCGGAGGCCGGAGGAGGGAGCGGAGGCCGGAGGAGGGAGCGGAGGCAGGAGGAGGGAGCGGAGGCAGGAGGAGGGAGCAGAGGCCGGAGGAGGGAGCCGAGGCCGGAGGAGGGAGCGGAGGCCGGAGGAGGGAGCGGAGGCCGGAGGAGGGAGCGGAGGCCGGAGGAGGGAGTGGAGGCCGGAGGCCGGAGGAGGGAGCAGAGGCCGGAGGAGGGAGCGGAGGCCGGAGGAGGGAGCGGAGGCCGGAGGCCGGAGGAGGGAGCCGAGGCCGGAGGAGGGAGCGGAGGCAGGAGGAGGGAGCAGAGGCCGGAGGCCGGAGGAGGGAGCGGAGGCAGGAGGAGGGAGCGGAGGCAGGAGGAGGGAGCGGAGGCCGGAGGAGGGAGCGGAGGCCGGAGTAGGGAGCGGAGGCCGGAGGCCGGAGGAGGGAGCGGGGGCAGGAGGAGGGAGCGGAGGCCGGAGGAGGGAGCGAAGGCCGGAGTAGGGAGCGGAAGCAGGAGGAGGGAGCGGCGGCCGGAGGAGGGAGCGGAGGCAGGAGGAGGGAGCGGAGGCCGGAGGCCGGAGGAGGGAGCGGAGGCCAGAGGAGGGAGCAGAGGCCGGAGGCAGGAGGAGGGAGCGGAGGCAGGAGGAGGGAGCAGAGGCCGGAGGCCGGAGGAGGGAGCGGAGGCCGAAGGAGGGAGCGGAGGCCGGAGGAGGGAGCGGAGGCCGGAGGAGGGAGCGGAGGCAGGAGGAGGGAGCGGAGGCCGGAGGAGGGAGCGGAGGCCGGAGGAGGGAGTGGCAGCCGGAGGAGAGAGCGGCGGCCGGAGGAGGGAGCGGAGGCCGGAGGAGGGAGTGGCGGCCGGAGGAGGGAGCGGAGGCAGAGACAGGAGGGAACCTGGGCGCGGGCTGGGCTCAGCTGGATCTACACCAGGTCCGTCTGAGCCATGTCTGTGCTCACACAGGGCACACGTGAGGCACCGTCCACAGGGTGCTCAGCAAAGGCTCCGCCCTCTCACCTCTGACTGGCAAAGGCCTGCTGAGAAGGCAGGCAGTCCTGGGCGTCCGCATGCTCCCGGGCCCTGCTCCCTCCCCACACGAGGGCGCTCATTAGCTAACGGAGTGGCAGCCTCCCGGGGATGCCAGACACCCCCTCCCCCTCCCCGTCCCATCAGAACAGCCGTCTGGGTTCTCCAGACACCACGTGCCAGTCCGGCTAACAGACACTCAGCAGGTGTCTCTGTGGGCAGCGTGTCTTAATCAGCTCGGGCTGCTATAACAAAGTCACTCCGACGCGTTTACTGCTCACCATCCTGGGGCTGGGAAGCGGGGTCAAGGCGCTTCCTGCCGAAAGGCTGCCTCTGGGCCCCTTCCCGGAGAGGGAGCGACTCTCTCCTCTTCTCACAGGAACCCTGATCCCCCGGCTCCGCCCTCCCGGCTCATCTCAACCAATCACCTCCCGAAGGCTCCTCCAACACCATCCTCTTCGGGTTCAGACTGCGGGGCAGGGAGCGGGGAGGGGCACATTCAGCCCATAGAGCGTTTCTGAAGGTCACATTCTCAGAACAGAATCAACAGAGGAGAATTTTAAATTATAGTACATATTACTAAACTGCCATCCAACATATGTATACCAATTCGCACCCCCATCTACAGTGTGTGACAGGGAACATTTTTCTACAACTCCTATATAAATGAGCAAATAAAAATGTCCAAGGCATGTTGCTAAATGGGGGGAAATTGCATATTTTGACCCAACCTTTAAAAAAAGAATAAAGTGTAGTTGCATGACATGACACTGTATGTGTTGGGAAAAGAAGGCAGATGCATTCTAATTCCTGAGGGCGGCGTGAACCTTATGGGGGGAGAAGAAGATACCTTCTAAGAAGGGTTCCTGGAGACTGACTGAGCTCAAATTTAAACAAAACCGGGGGGAGGGGAGCAAGAAGGGGAGCCTGGCAGACATTTCTGCGCAGGGACCTCGCCCACAAACCCTACTTCACACTGAAGCCTGCACTGAACTGCCTGCAATGTTTCTGCCATCTGAGCAGCCCTTAGAAAGATTTCTTAGAATCCTAGTCTAACCAATAGGATTGAGGCTTTCTCCATCCAATCAGAGCTGTGAATTTCTGGCCAATTAGAGAAGCGCTATTCTGACCAATCAAAACAATGCCTTTGGATCAATCAGCCAGTGAGGATTCAGAGTTTTCATTTGCATGAGGTTGGTCCCTCAGGGACCAGGGGTGGGGACTCCTGTCCTTATAAGCCAGCTCCTCTCTGGTTCAGGAGCCCCTTTCCCTCCCAGGGGAGAGAGAAGGTTGTTGGGCAGAGCAGAGAGCAAGCGGGCCATGCAGAGAGCGGCCCTGCACAGCTCCTCCTCCCTGCACTCTGATGGCACCCTGTTGGCCTTCCCAGCAGCCAGCTGTGGACAGTGAGGACCTCCGGGGGGGGGGGGGGGGGGGGGGGGGGCGGGGGGGAACCGTGCTGCCCCCTTCCGGCCGCATGGGGGTGGATCATGACTGAAATTCGGGTACCTGCCTCTTAAACGTGTGAGCAGAACAAACAGATTCAGTTACACACAGAGGGAAAGAGAAAGTGGTCAGCTAGATATAAAATAAACCCAACAGATTCCAGATTGAAGGAAATGTGATCAAGTGGTTACTTTCCAGCAGACTCATCAGAAAGCACCTCCTTGTTTTCTGCAAGATGAATTTAAACAATAATTCCTAATAAAAAGGCAGCTTCCTGGCCCAGTCTGTTACCCCAGCGGCTCCCAGGCCCCTGCTTACAGCCCCAAGTCAAAGGGAGGAGCGCATGCGTACACTAAATGCGTACACTAAGTCTGCCACTCGTTCCACCTGGTGCAACCATGAGTCAGTCACATCTCTGTTTAATTCCCTCTGGGTTTGGTTTGGCACAGACCCCAGGGTATGTGCCATCTGTGCCTGCTCTCCCTCACAGCCTGTGCTCATCTCAGGATGTGACAGACGTGTGAGGGCGGTGGCAGCGTGAGACCCAGCTCCCTAGCCCTTCCTGTGGCCGTGGCTCGTTAGATTTTCACCAGGGTTTTAACTGCGTCCTGCAGAACGTTTCTGTTTAGTTAGGGTAACCCCTGAGGAGAGGTTCCTAAAAACGAATCAGCAAGTCAGAGGGTGTAAGCACTCATTACTGAGTGATCTTCCAGAAAGCGCCCCCGCCCCGGCCCAGGACCACGAGGCGAGTGCGGTGTCACAGGAGTGAGTACACGTTACCCAAGGGGCAAAGTGGCACCCCTCTGCTCTGACTGCACCCCGTGTTAGTGGCCGCCCTGTGCTCACGCCTCCTGTGGCTGCGGGCGTGTCTGCACAGGCCCTGCTGAGAGTGGCCGCGCCTGGCCACGCGGGCTTCCGCGGCGACACCCTTTGCTGCTGCCGTTGCTGCCACTGGAACAGTCACAGTTGAGAAATGGCAGATCTATGCTCAACACAAAACAACAGTCCTGTTTGTGAGACTAATGGGGTCTGTAATCTCCATTTTACTGATCAGAAAGCAGAGACTCGATGAATAGCTGGGTTTTTGGGGTCGCAGGAACCCTAACGAGCAGAGCTGGAGCAGAATGCGTCCTTCAGTTTCAGGAGGCAAGGCAGTGCAGTGGTCAGAGTCCAGGTCTGCAAACCAGCTCCGCCCTGGCCACGTGGACCGCTTGAATAGGCGACAGCAGGAGAACACAGCACTGAGCCGGGCACGTGGAGGGTCCGATGAGGGCACGGGCGCAGCGGCCGCTCACAGTGCCCGCACCAGCCCGGCCTGTGTGCACACGGCTCCTCTCACAAACAGCAGCTCATCCCTGGGTCACTCTGCTGGGCCCTGGGGACATGAGCAGCAGGGTCTGCTGTGTGTCAGGGAAGCAGACAGACCCGCCGCTAACTGCCAGTGCCCCGGGCAGGGCCCCACGGAAGCCCAGGTGGGCAGTGGGCGGCATGAGCCCGGCCCTGTCCCTTCGCCAGGCAGAGTCCCTCACTGCAGTCAGTTCATCCTCCTGAAGTTTCACAGGAGCAGTCTGACTCCTCCAGCCCAGTGTCATCCACAGGGGCCATGAGACCCAATGGGTGACTCCCACACGTCCCCACATCCACCCGCCAAGGCTCCCTCCGCCTGCCCCAGCAGCGGGGCCGACGCGCTCCTGTGACCTTCCTGCCCGAGGCCTGGCCGTGACCCCAGGTCTGACCACCTCCGAGTCTGCAGAGAGCTGCCCCTCGGGTCTCAGGACACAGGGCAGCCACCAGTGCCCAGGGCCAGATGTCCACGTGCACCTGCTCCAGGGCGCCGCCAGGTGTCTGGGCCAGCCTCTGCACCTCGGAGCAGCGCCGAGCTCGCTGACTCTGACTCCCCGGTGACTCTGGTGCAGGGAACAGGCACCGCCTGGAGTCCAAGGGAGGCACAGAGCTAGTGGGGCCTTGGGGAAGGCATGACCTCCTGGTGAGGAGATCCTGGCCCACCAGACCCCCGACAGCGGGCAGCCTGTCTGTCCCCGGCGCCCGGCCCACCAGACACCCCGATAGCAGGCAGCCTGTCGGCTCCCCGGCGCCTGTTCTCTGCAACCAAATGAAAGCAGACCTTGCTTCACGGAGCAACATGGGAGGGACTGTGATCGCGAACGTGACTGAGGCTGCCCCTCCCAACAGCACCCAGGCCGTGGACCTGTAGGACCGCGAGCACGGAGCCCTCCTGTGCAGGACGGCACTGAGCGTGTCTGATGCATCATCTCATAATTTATCAGAATGACCCGCTCAATCCCTTCGCCAACACTTACTGAGGATTTTTCCAGATGCTGGAGAGAGGCATGAACTCAGCAGACAATGCTCCTGCTCTGGTGAAGCTCACATTCCAGCGAGGGAAACAGAAAATAAAAGAAGTAAACAAAGTGTGCCCGGACTCACCCCAGCCCGAGGGCTGAGAAAAACAAGAAAGGTCGGCAGGTGCGTGTCCGCAGGGAGGCCAGGGAAGCCTCCGGGAAGGGGCGGCAGCTTTATTGGTAACGTTCACTCCTCAACCCCTCGGGCCAGCCTGCACCGATCCCCTTGCTGTGGCAGAGGCGGTTACCAGATGTCACAACAAAAAAAGCCTGGTGCATGCCGGTGCCGGCACCACCTTCCTGTGCCATGCGGTGACACGGGAGGGTCCCTGGCAGCTGCCGCTCCGCCAGCTTGGCCAGCGCGATGCCAGGGCGCAGGTCCGCAGGGGAAGAGGAGCCAGCCCGGCCTGGAGGAGCCCAGCAGCCTGCAGGGCAGGGAGGTGGGCATCACGTGGTAAAGACCTAAGGAGGCCTGGCCGGGCTCAGTTGTCTGGAGCGTCACCCCCGTGCACCAAGAAAGGCTGGTTTGGTTCCCAGTCTGGGCACATACCTAGGTTTCCGGTTCAATAACCTCGGGAGCATCGCTCATTCTCCCCTGCCTGGGCCTCCAGGGGTGCCGGTCTCCCAACAAAGCAGGCCGGACGGGCATGCCTACTGTGCTCACGCAGGCCCAGCCAGGGGCACAGACAAGCTCCCCGCTCCTGGACGAGGTCGTAGGAATCGGTAGCTAAGAGGCTGGAGAATGGAGGTGAAAGGTAACAGTGTCCAGAGCAAAAGCACTGAGGAAGGCAAGGGGGCAATGAAGGATGGCGCCCCAGGAGAGAAGGCTTCCAGGTTAAGAGCATCCTGAGGGGAGAGAACCTGACCCCTGTGGTGGGCTGGGGCCCAACCCGCCTTCAGAAGCCCAAGCGGACACAGAATTCCGCAGGACAGGCCCGGAGAAGGAGGCTGGCCTGGGCAGGCGGGGCCGGGCACTGAGGCAGGGCACCCGTGTCCCTCCCAGGCGACGGCGATGTGAGCATGCCCGCACAGCAGCTCCGGGCATTCCCTGGGGCTCCAGGCAGCCAACCCGGAGCCTCCGGGCCCCGACACTCATCCACTTAGTGCATCCGCGCAGCACCTCCCCTCCCACTGCTGCCCTGGGGGAACCCCAGTTAGGCTGGAGCCACAACCCTGTCCCCACAAACAGCCATTCTGCTAGCCCTTCCACCACCGGAAGGGCCCCTTGAAGCTGTGTAGTTAGCCTGCCAGGCGCCCTGAGCCGGACCGCAGCCCAAACCCTGGCCAGGCTACCTCCCTGCTTTGCATCTCCGTGTCCCCAAGAAAAAAGGCGTGGGTTTTATACAAGAAACACACATCCTGGTACTGAGGGCATTTAATGACACAAGACACAGGAGTGCTCAGAACGTGCCCGGCCGTGTTAAGCATCAACAAGCAGCGCTGTTATTCCGGTTATCACTGACTCTTCACCAAACCGCCCTGTTCTCCTCAGGCCTGGAGGCACACATGCACACATATGCATGCATGTGTGTGCACATGTACATGTGTGTGCATATGTCTGTGCAAGTGATTGTACAGCACATGTATGTGTGCATGCACAGTGTCTATATGTGTTCGTATATGCATACACGTGTGCACCCATGCATGTGTGCGCACACGTATGTGTATGTGCATTTGCACACACTTGCACAGAGGCTATTCCAGAACCCAGTCTCATCTCCACTGAGGACGAGGAGAAGTGCCAGCCCTCCCTGCACCTGCACCACCTCCTCTTTTCTCCACGGTGACTTACAGGCCACCGTGTTCACCAACTTGCTTCCTGATTCCCTGTCCTTGGATTTGCCCCTTCCGTGGCTAACGGGGAGCTCTCTGGTCGCCTCCAGTTCTACCAGCACCTTCCGGGGGCGGCCCCTCCTCAGAAGCCGCCTGTGCCTGGGAGCTGGCAGTGTGAGCACCTGGTGTCTGGGCTGCTCCAGGGCAGCCCTACCCTCTGGCTGTCCTCAGTTCCAGCCGGGCCCGCCCTCCCTCCCCACCGTCATCCGTGTCTCCCCTCGGCCCAGCCGGAATGCCTGCCCTAAAGAGCCCGCACTCATTCCCGCCCCTGCTGTCCTCCTCTCCTGCCTTTCCCTGGCGCTCTTCTCTGCCAGCACGCCCCCAGCCCTGGTTAGAGACTGAACGTCTTTCCAACGTGCATTTTTCTTCCTGTTTACCTGGCTTCAAGGCGGTTTCCCTTTGGGAGCCAAAACCACCCTCGCCAGCCAACGCGAGGAAGCCAGTCCCCCGCCATGATGCCCAGCAGGTGAGGAAGGACCGGGCGCACCTGCTCTGCGGCCCCCGCTGCCCTCAGGAGCTCCCACGTGCAGGGGCACAGCAGCTGAGAGACCCCGCTCAGCACGGCTGTGCCCGGTCCCTGGGACCTGAGTCTCTCCGGCTGAAGGACACCTGTCTGACTCCTTCATGGTCTGCGTGTGTGTCCTACACATCGGCCGGGTTCTCACCCGCGTGACAGGCAGAGGAGAGGGCACTTGGCGAGGTAACAGGGCTTGCCCAGGACTCAGCCACGCTGCGCTCCACGGTCTGCGTTTGGTGAGCGCATTCACAGGCGGAGCGTGGGGCTGGGGTGAGGCTGCAGAGCTGTGCTGGTCCCCAGTCTCGCCATTTAAGTCAAACATGTGCACTGAGGGGAGGAAGCACGCCTTCAGCTCAGGAAGGGACCATCTTTTGGAAAGAAGACGGAAACTTCTGGAGAACCTTCCATGTTCGGGCCATGTCACAGACATTGTCTCATCAAATCCTCCCAGGAAGCCTGGAGGCGGCGTGTGCTGGCGCTGCCTGCTGGGTGAGCAAGTGGACCCTCATCAAGGCGTGGTCCTGCCCGGAGCCCGCAGCTCAGCCTGCGCTGCACTGAATGCCTCAGGTGACAGCCCCGGAGCCATCCCTGTCAGCACAGGCCAGGCCAACAGGAGACAGAAGGGCTGGCCCGGACCCGCGGCCAGGCCTGCAGGATGAGGGCGCTGCGCTCCCAGCCTCCGCAGCCATCTCAGCGGCCAGTGGCAGGGACCTGCATCCTCTTCCCGGCTCTCAGGTGAGCATGTTTCCTCGACGCTGTGGTGTCACATCAAGAATTTCCAATTACCTTCCCTGGCTTATTTACCATAAGTGCGCTGGAGGCATAATTAGTCTGAGTTGAAACCTGTCTTGTTCCTGTCTCCTCTATGACAGAGGCGTCCAAATGTGCCAGCAGACCTCTCTCCAGGAATGACAAACAGCCCGGGAAGGCTGAAAGCAGGAATGTGATGCAGATTGATGACCCCGGCTGAGCCAGAGCGAGGGAGGGCGGGTGGCAGAACCGCCCCAGAGCGCCTACTTCTCCCACCTCTGCCCCGCTCCTGGGGGGACGAGGACGCCTTTCCCGCATCCTGGAGGTGCTGCTGGTGAAGGGGAGACCAGTTTCCGCGGATACGCTTTTGGGGGCACACCCTGAGAACGAGGCACCCTGGGGTGCCGAAGGGAAGGCGTCCAGAGCCACCCCAGGCCTGGCTGTGCAGAGCGAGGCCAGGCTGCTGAGTGCGGGCTGCACACGGCCAGGTCCCGGATCTGGGGGGGAGGGCTCCACAATGTCCCACTTGTAGAAAATACCTAGAGGTTGAGTATTCACGGGCCCAACACCCAGAGGTGCCCACTGAGAGGTCTTATGAGAGACCCGACCCTCCGCCTCCGATGTGCCCGATGCTGGTGACGGGGAGCCTGAGGGCCTGTGCACTCATGTGTGCGCAGATACGACACCTCCTGCACCCACACTTACCTCTCATGGCTTGTCCCCAAAGAGCAGCCCAGAGAGACCCCTAAACTAAGGTGGCCAGATTTTAACATTGGTAAAGCGGGACACCATTGACTGGAGGGGGGGGGGGTTTGGTTAAAAATTTGGTCTATATGGAGCAACAAAACTTTTCATAGAATGCAAAAATAGTATTGTAATATATATTTTTTTAATTTCAACATAAGTACAATTTTCAAATACAATAAAAAAAATTATGTATAGTCACTTTCAAGGCACTTTTGATGACATGACAAAAGCATTCCCTCCGGGCAGTCACTAGTAGGCCACTCTCAAACAGTAGGACCATGAATGTCTACACCTCAAAAGCCCTGTGCCCCACAGCCCCCTCCCGGGTCCAGCCGGACCCCGGAGCAGACAAGCCCAGCTCCCGCATTCTTGCTGCAGCCCCCACACCACAGCGGCCAGCCGCCTCAGGAGGTCTCTCCACCACGAGGCTGCTGGACGGGAAGGAAGCTCAAACCAGTCTTCGGGCGACAGCAGGAGGCCGAGGCCCCAGCGCGGCTGCCCTCGCTCTTCCAGTCCAGCACTGTGACCAGAACTGCTCCACAGACTCAAAACCAAACCACCGCCGATCCAAGGAAAACGTGAGATAACAAAATGATTTTTTAATTTTAAGCCACTAAGTTTTGGAGTAATTTATCTCTTAGAAATAGATAACCAGAAGGGAGGCCCAGCATTAGAGCCTCTGTGCACACCAACAGCTCTTGGTCCTTCTTCCAGGAGTCAAACATGACTCCAGCCTCCAGACAACCCTGGTTCCACATGGGACAAAGGAGGATGCTGTGTCCCATCTCCAGTCTGAACTATTCATTCAGACTCCACAACCACAGGTGCCATTAACCCCACACATTAAGAAACATCATCACCTTCATCACCACCACCATCACCACCATCATCACCACCACCAGCATCACCCTCACCACCACCACCACCATCACCACCACCAGCATCACCCTCATCACCACCACCATCATCACCCTCATCACCACCAGCATCACCACCAACATCACCCTCATCACCACCACCATCATCACTAACATCATCACCACCATCATCATCAACAACATCACCCTCATCACCACCATCATCACTAACATCATCACCACCATCATCATCAACAACATCACCCTCATCACCACCACCATCACCCTCATCACCACCATCATCACCAACATCATCACCACCATCATCATCAACATCACCCTCAGCACCACCACCAGCATCACCCTCATCACCACCACCATCATCACTAACAACATCACCCTCATCACCAACACCATCATCACCCTCATCACCACCACCGTCATCACCAACATCACCACCATCATCACCAACAACATCACCACCATCATCACCACCACCATAATCATCACCCTCATTACCACCACCATCATCACCACCAACAACATCACCCTCATCACCACCACCATTATCACCACCCTCATTACCACCATCATCACCCTCATCACCACCATCACCTTCATCATCACCACCATCACCATCCTCATCCCACCATCATCACCCTCATCACCACCATCATCACCCTCATCACCACCACTATCACCACCCTCATCACCACCACCACCATCACTACCACCATCATCACCCTCATCACCACCATCACCACCCTCATTACCACCATCATCACCCTCATCCCACCATCAACACCCTCATCACCACCACTATCACCACCCTCATCACCACCATCACCACCACCATCATCACCACCCTCATTACCACCCTCATCACCACCATCATCACCCTCATCACCACCATCAACACCCTCATCACCACCAACAACATCACCTTCATCACCGCCCTTGATGAGGGCTCAGACGCTCCTTTGAAAGAGCAAAACTCTAATATTAGCCCTGACTTTGGGCTCAGTTGGTTCGAGCGTCATCCCATACACTGAAAGGTAGATGCTTGGTCTGGGTGCATATGGGAGGCAACCACTGGATATCTCTCTCTCTCTCTCTCTCTCTCTCTCTCTCTCTCTCTCTCTCTCTCTCTCTCTCTCCTTTCCTCCCTCCCTCTATCCATCCCTATTTATCTTCCTCCTCTCTCTTTCTTTCTCTCTCTCTCTCTAATATCTATAAAAACATATCTGCAGGTGAAGATTTAAAAAAATGAAACATCAAATACTTGTGGAACAATCACGTGTCCCTGCTTAGCTGATGGGCTCAGGACGTGCTCAGTCTGCCCGTTGGGCAGTCCAGCTTCTAGGGGACGTCTGCAGGGGCAGGTCAGAGCTCCTGGGAGGCTGATGCCAGCCCCGCCCACAGACCCAGAAAGGCCATGAGCAAGAGGGACACGGCCCATCTCCCTCAGCAAGGTGGCCGCACACACTCCATCCCATGGGTGGGAGGTACGAGCACAAATGTGCGGTGCGGCCCCTGGAGGGGGCGGCAATGGGGTGTGTACAGGACACTGTGGGCGCCCAGGACTTGAGGTGTTGTCAGGGAGAAGGGGCAAAGGGCTGGGAAGACCAGAGCTGGTCGGTGCCCAGAGAGGGCGTCCACAGGGGCTTCCCAGTATGCGGGGAGGGGGATGGGGGGGTGTCGGAGGGCGAGAGGCATGTGGAAATGGAAGAGACGGTGGCCGAGTGGAGTCTGGGACACAGGCCTGGCAGGGCAGCTCCGTGCCCAGGCCTGCGGAGCGCACGCTGAGAACAGCTCTTCCTCAGTATCTCGTCGCTAAGAATTTCTGAAGGGACCAAAAATGAGTTCTCAGACTTGGAGCACTTGCTAAGAGCTAAGGCTTTAAAATCCATAAACAGTAGGATATAATTAAATGCAAATGCGAGGCCACATTTAAAAATTTATCTCCTGTAATTAATTAGTAATTTAAAATATTCTGGTAAATGATACTTAAATAGCACAGAATTATCCTAACTCTGAGCCATAAAGTCATCTGCTAAAGACTTAGCGGTGGAGTGAGAAGTATTTGCATATGTCATGTGGGACAACAGAACACTGAGATTCCTTAATTCCCCTTCGCTACAAATATATTAAAAAGAATGGTTTTCATACTCAGATTGTGGGAAAAGCTCACTCATGGCAGCGAATTCTGAGCAGCAGTGCGTGACGCCAGGCGTTAATGCAGCTGAGCTTCCGGAACAGGGCGATGCCTCCGGCACGCTCCCGCGGGGAAGCCGCTGCGCAGGGCGGGCAGGAGGAAGCAGCCTTCCCCCTCTGTCCTTCCCGTTCCCTCCTCTCCCCAGCCTGCTGGCGGGACCCCTCCCAGGCAATGGGGAGCTGCCCGGCCTTCTCGCCCCCACAGGAGAGCTCACTGCTCTCTGTCCAGCTGCCTTCTCGCCCCCCACAGGAGAGCTCACTGCTCTCTGTCCAGCTGCCTTCTCGCCCCCCACAGGAGAGCTCACTGCTCTCTGTCCAGCTGCAAAGGAAAATGCCACCTGCTGCAACTACCCCTTAAAAGAGCACTTTTTCTATTCTTTCCAGTGAAACAAAAGAGACGGGGAGGAGAAGGGAGGAGGAAATAAAGAAGATACAAAAGCAGAGAGGGAGGCGGGGGCACAGGAAGGACAACCATTGAAAGGACAGAGTCCTAGCCCCACACATGCCCAGAGGTGGCCTCGGGGGGGAGCGCCACTGCAAGGAAGGCCCAGAAGGACTATGGCCGTGGAGTGTGAGGAACCTCAGTGTCCCCCGCTGGCCCTTATTATGGTTCCCGGTCTGTCTTAGGCACCCAGTTCCTATCGATTGGGTGGCTAGGGGGAGAGGGGGTGTGAACAGATGGACAGATGGGTGGATGGGTGGATGGGTGGATGGGGTGGATGAGGTGGATGGGATGGATGGATGGATGGAAGGAAGGAAGGAAGGAAGGATAAATGGGCGGATGGTGGAAGGGTGGAAGAGTGGATGGGTGGGTGGATGGTGAAAGGATGAATGGGTGGATGGGTGATGGTGGATGGGTGATGGGTGGATGGGTGGACGGATGGATGGAAGGATAAATGGGCGGATGGTGGAAGGGTGGAAGAGTGGATGGGTGGGTGGATGGTGAAAGGATGAATGGGTGGATGGGTGATGGGTGGATGGGTGATGGGTGGATGGGTGGACAGATAAATGGGCGGATGGTGGAAGGGTGGAAGAGTGGATGGGTGGGTGGATGGTGAAAGGATGAATGGGTGGATGGGTGATGGGTGGATGGGTGGACGGATGGATGGAAGGATAAATTGGCGGATGGTGGAAGGGTGGAAGAGTGGATGGGTGGGTGGGTGCATGGACGCTCCCCCAGGAAGATAAGATGAAGCCCTGAGCTAAAATTGACTGTCAACTGGAGATATCCCCATCCAACTGGAACTAGAGAGGAAAGAACAGAAAGCCATGCACAGCCCCCAACAGCCCCGGGGCTGTGGTTATGGCGTGCACTGTAGGCCGTTAACCTCAAAGACCCTGAGAAGGACCCCAACAACAAGCCAGTCCTGAAGTTCCGGTCCCTCCCTGGACTAGGGAGACCCTTCCTGCTGACATCCCAGCCTCCGCTCTGGCCGTTCTCACCCCGCCCAGTGCTACAGCGCACCACACACCCTCCCTGAAGACGGGCTCTCTGACCGCCCTCCTCACCGCAGTGACCGTGGGAATGAAGGTTCGTTCCAGCCAGTGTCCCCTGCCCCGACAGCATCGCACACACTCCGGCCGAGCCCGGGCCCTGGCCACAGGCACTGCTCCCTGCCTGTGCTCGTGGGGCTGGCGGTCCAGCTCACAGGAGCCTGGGACAGAGCATCAGGGGGTGCTGCTGCCCCTGGAGCCCCGCAGCTGCCAGAAGCCCAGAGGGGAGCCGGGCGCTCAGGACGAAGGCTCCGCTCCCTCCCCAGTTAGAGGCGCCTGCCTGCCTCCTCAGAGCTCCAGGCACGCCCAGAGCGGGCGGCCTCCTGCCCTCCCGGGCCCAGCACCTGAGGTCACGAGCACAGACGCTGTCACCCTAAGCGCAGTCCCCAGGGAGCCTTCCAGAGTAGACGCTGCTGTGTGGTTGTTAGGACTGTGAGGAGAAGACCTCGGAGAAGGGGGTGTGGACTCAGGACTGAACGAAGCAAGACAAGATCTGAGGTGGGGCCTGGGAGAGGAGCCCGCAGGCACACCCCAATACCTCCCATCGCCACCCCACCCTGCCACTCACCGCCACGTCCAAGCTGCCCAGCCCTGGGCCCCGGGAAGGGTAGCCCCCATGCAGTGGATCACAGAGGAGCCATGGAGAACGGGACGGCCACACCCCCACCCTGGGCGCAGGACCAACAGCAGCCCACGCAGCACACGGACTGTGTCCCAGGCGCCACGTCGTTACGTCGTGCGGATTTGTCACGAATGACAGTGTAAGCGCCAGCCTTCCCCACCACGCAGGCACAGCTCTCCCCTCACTCCATCAGCACGCTTCTCCAGGGGGCAGGGAGCAGGCCACAAAGCACGGGCTGTCCCGGGCCTCCATGCCTCCATGCCGGCCCTGAGCGGGCGCAGCTGGGACACGTCATCAACAGCAGGGGGGTGAGCGCTGCCGCCCCATAGCAGCGTTCTGAGTTTCATAACATCAGGGCACGTCCTGGCAGTGGGTCAGCCTTGTGACGATTGTCTGACCTTGTCAGTGAACGGAGCGTTCTTGCTGGGACGGCATCCCCAGGTCTCCACAGGGACCCGCTGGGCTAGCCAGCCTCCAGTGACAGGGCCAGTCCACCTCCAGGTCAGGGTTCCCTCCCGCCTGCTCACAGCGCAGGCATGGACACCTGGGAACCTCTGCCAGACCCCGAGCCCTGCTCTCCCCCGTGGAGCCAGCACGGCCATCCCCACCCACTACGGTCCTGCCATCCCTGTGTCCTGTGGCCAGGCCGGCCACGGGGACCCGCGCCCCTGGAGCCGTCAGATCCGGACCGGACTCGGTCCAGCACCTGTGACACCCTGCATGACCTCACCCGTCCTCACCATCTTCAGGGGCCTCAGTTGTAACGGGGGAGGGCGCCTGTGGTGGGAACCCCAGGAACGATGGCCCCCATGCCCAGCGGCAGGCTCATGGGACCAGAGACCAAGACTGGCCAAGCGGAGCTGAAGGCAGCGGTGCCGGGGGTGGCTCCACACACAGCCTCCAGCCGCAGCTCAGGGGCACATCCCTCTGGCTCTGTGGCCACTCCGGGCCCTGCTCTGCGGCCCCCGCACAGCGAGGCAGGTGCATGAGGCGGGGGAGGGGAGCTTGGCTGCAGCCACGCCAAGCGCATCTGACCCTGCAGGAGCCGTCAGGAGCCGCGGAGTGGCGTGTTTGGACCGCGGGGTTAGGTGCGGATCCTCCGGGTGGGGCATGAGGAACACGCACGGTGAGGAGAGAATGGTTCCTCTGGAGAAGCCACTCCACCTGCTCTACCGCCACTGCCACCTCCTCCTCTCGCACCGGGAGGCAGGTTTCCCACGGCCGCGGTGGGGGGGCTGGTACCTGCCCAAATGGCATCCCTCTCAAACCGTGTTCTCCCTGCCAGGCTCAGCAGCAGAGCAGGGGCAGGGGGAAGGCGGGAGGGCAGGAGCCAGGGACAGGCGAGAAGACGGGAGGCGGCTGGCGGCAGAATTAGCAGTCACGTCACCAGAGCCAACTCCCTCTGGCGGGGACAGCACGGGAAAGCTGCCCTGGGAGCAGAGCCTGGGGACGTTCTGAGGACGCCCAGACCCATCGGTGCTGCCACCCTGGGCTCCCGGACTGGCTGAACCCTTCGTACGGGGAAGGGGTCCTGTGAAAACTCGGGACCAGCCCGGCCCCGGGGGAGGCTCTCCAGCGGGTGTGCTGGCTCAGACGCGCGAGGGAGGATCCTTAACTAAGGGAAGCAGAACAAGCAAGCAGAGTGCATCGGGTGGAACTAGTAGGTTTCTGCCCTTCATTCACCTCACTGTCCATCAAAGGCCAAGGCCGCAGGCAGGAGGGGAACTGCAGGGAGCATTCAGCCGCCGCCGCCCACAGCTGGCTCTGCTCCCGGGCACATGGCATCCCAGCATGTCCCCTCCCCCTGAACCCAACACCAACACCATCACCCGCATCACCAACCCAGCCCAGGCCAGAGAGAGGCCCAACGCCAGCTGTCCTCTCTGCATCAGACCATCAGGACTGGCACCACCACCAGCTCCAGAGCATTCTAGTTGTCTGTCCTCAAACGAATGGCTTTTGTTAAATGTGTGAGCCCTGTCTTCATGAGAAGGTCCGGCCCCGAATGCAGGTTTAAAAAGCCACTAAAAACGAAACACAGATACACCACGAATCACTTGGTGACAGGCAGCCACACCTCCTGCAGGTGCCCACACCAGGCAGAGCGCCGCCCTGCAGAGCCGGACAGTGCCTGCCCCGGAGCTCACACTGCCAACCCCAGAAGAATGTTAGGAAAGCAACGAAGCCAGCCTGAGTGCTGCTCACACACCTCTGCCAGGGACCTGTAAACAGTCTCCCACCCGCTGCCCAGCCTCCCAGCATCTGGGCAAGCCCCGGGCCACCTGCTGGGAGCCGGGCAAGAGCCACGTGGTGCCCGGTCTCCCCACCCTGCAGTGTGCTGTGACCCCAGCACCCGGGGATTCCCACGTGCTTCTGCCACGCAGGACAAGCGGACGACGCCTCAGCCCATGTGAGCACGTGGGCAGTCACTGGGGTGGCCACAGCCCACCTACCTCGTTGATGAAGGAGTGCGCCCCCTGCGGGCTGAGCAGCAGGATGGCGCGGCGCAGCGTGTCCCGGTAGCGGTTCAGCTCCTCCGTCTTCATGGTGGTGAAGAGGCTGGTGAACACGTGGCTGATGTTCTTGTCCACCTTCTGTAAAGAGACATCGAGGCCCAGCCGAGAGGCCTGGTCCAGGAAGCTCTGGAGACCACGGATATCTGGGCAGTGGAGAAGAGGGGAGAGCCATCTGTAAGCGGAAAGGGGAGTGAGGGCTCAGTCTGCCGCCCTGCCCACCGAATAGAGCGGAGGCCACGGGTTTAGTCCCACCCTCCCCAGCACCGCCGGGCCCTGCACCACGGAGGCCGGGCGCCCTCCTGCAGGTCCTGGGGCAGAAAGAGTCCTTCTCGGCGAGCTCCGTCTCCCTGCTACTGCTCCCACCAGTGGCAGCCCTGCCTCCCTGCCTGGCTCCCTCCACCTCCCTCCTCTCCCCTGCCCAGGCTGCTGGGCCCTCAGTGGTGGAGGAGGCCACTGGCTGCCCTGACAGAAGGCTGGGTGCCTGCCGGGGCACCCTCACGCCCAGCCCTGCACTCAGACCTGTCCTGCTCGCAGGACCTGACGTTCCTGAGCGCTCGTCCCCTCTCTCAGCAGCGGACCCTTCTCCCAGGTACACCGGCGGCAGCCGGCCGAGGCGGCGGCTTCGGCGCACCCGGAGGCGGCTCTGGCCTGTGGCTCAGGGAGCCCAGGGCGGAGGGAAGCAGCAGAAGCCAGAGCCCTCCCGGAGCCCATTCTCTCAGCGGCAGCCCCACCCAGGCCAGCTGGCTCCCCCAGGGGCTGCCCCAAACGGCGCCCGCAGAGGCGGGCAGGGCCCAGCGGGGCTGGTCCCGAAGGCGCCATTTCAGCCTCGGGCCAGCTGTGTCTGAGGCTTCTCTTCGGGACTTCGCAGCTGCATGAGCTAAAGCCAAGTTCCGCTGGATTTCTGTCACTTGCAACCCAAAGTTTCAACCCTAAGACACTCAGGCCTGGGATGTTCCGTCATCTGGCCATATCTGCAACCAGCTCCCCGCGGGAGACCACAGCTGAGCCTTGCCTTTAAAGGGCACGAGGCCTGCCCAGTCTCACCAGGGCCCCGCCTGGCGGAGAACTGCCATGGGCTGCCGGGGCACATGTCAGCCCAAGATCAAACTTAAAAGCAAGCAGTCCAAATTCAACCTGATTTTTACCCCAACCAGTTTCTCTCCCAATGTTCCCTCCATGCTCATTGCACCAACTTCCAGAGCTCCACCAGCGGCGGGCCCTATAGGGAACGGCACTGAGCTGCCCCCTCCCCGGGCACTGTAGGGCCTGGGCTGCCCCCTCCCCGGGCACTGTGGGGAGCGGGCACGGGGATCCCCCCTTCCCGGGCACTGTGGGGAGCGGGCACTGGGCTGCCCTCTCAGCAGCCGGACGGGGGAGAGCAGTCTGAGAGGCGCACACAGGCACGGAGGAGCGGTGCCCTGCAGTGCTGACTCGGGTGCTTAGGGCGCTGGCCCTCAGTCAGTGTGCAGGTGCCCCCCCACCTCCTCATCCCTCACCCACAGGGAGGCCCCGGAACAGGTCCGAGCGCCTGATGGACTGCGCACTTAGAGCCGGTCCTGTGGACTGGGACAGCTCACCCACCTGCCTCGCTCTGCTCATCTGTAACTGGAGGAGGGAGGCAGCCACTCCACAGGCCTGGCGACCGCCGTGGAGGTGCCCGGCTTTGCTCGGGGGCTGCACCTGCGGCCCAGAGAGCCAACCCTGCGGCCCGAGGGGAGGGCACGGCAGCGCCTGAGCAAGAGCCGCCTAGAGACGGCAAACGCGTGACTGGTCAAGCCAGGGCGCCCGTTCCCGTGTGCCAGGGCCTCAGCGGCTTCCTCCCTGGCCTGGGCACACATGGCCCAGCACTGCTCGCTGGCAGCGCCCAGGACCTCTGCCCACTGGCTCAGGCAGAAAGGAGGAGCCAGTGGCAGGCGCCGGGCAAGACCGCACTGTGCTAGTGGCCCGCCCCAGGCCGGCTCCCCACACGGCCAAGCTGCCACCGGCTCCGGGGGCGGAGGCCCGCCACAGGGCCTGGCAGGGCAGCTGCGGGAGGGGCGCCAGCTGAGGGCCGGTGTCCGCCTGCGCCTCCGGCTCCTGAGCACACAGTCACGCCTGGTCCTCAGCAGCGCCCGCCGCACACACACACACACACACACACACACATGCACGCACGCACGTGCACACGCGCCCCGCTCCGGGCAGCACGCAGCTCCGCAGTGGGTGGTGGCTGCGCCCTCCGTCTCAGTGGCCAGTGCCATGCAAGCAGGTTCACGGAGGTCAGTAATTCCCACACTTCCTCAGCCACACGAGCCGCAAGCAAGTGCTGAAGGGCCACCTCTGGCTGGTGGCTGCCACATGGTCAGCACAGGACGACTCTCAGAGAAAGTTCTAGCGCCCGGCTCTGCCTGAGAAACCGTCTCCTCGCGGCCTGGTGTCCATGATGTTCCCAAATAGGAGAGCAGCTGCACTCGGGCCCCTGGCACCACTGCCGCCACCACCACCCCCGCCCCAGTCCCCTGCCTCCACCCTGTCACTGGGAAGACCCTGCCCGCTCCCGGACCTGCCGTGGTGCCTGGGACACTTCTCACGCATAAGCAGGGGTGTGAACACACGTCTCCATGCCCCGCCCGCCCTGGACCCACCCTGCCTGCGGCGGCCTGCGAGGGTGGGCACACGTCGGGAAGGAGATGGGCCCACAGCCAGCGCCCCCGGCCAGCACCCCCGGCCAGAGCAGAACGCAGGGCTCCGCAGGGATTTCTTCCCGAGCAATATCGGCGGAAGGCCGAGGCGCGAGGCACTGGGTGCCCGTGCCCTGCCCCGGGGCTGAGGCGCCAGCCCAAGGCCAGGCCCCGGCTGCTGCTTCGCCTGGGCACCAGCGGTCCGCAGCCCGGGGCCTGGGCTCTGACAGGCTGAGTGCAGCGGGCAGGCGGTGGCAGCCACGGGCAGGCCCTCACTCCGTCCAGGCCTGCCAAGCCCCTGCACGGACAGCCGCTCCTCGGCAGCCCTCCTCGCTGCGCTGGGGCCGAATGGGTCAGAAGAGCCCCTGCCACCCCCATCCTGGGGCCAGGAGCTGTCTCCAACAGAACGCCCTTCTTCTTGGGACCCTGTGAGCAATGCCCCGCCCCGCCCCGCCCCCGAGGAAGCCAGGGGTCCCGGAAGGAGGCTTCCGAGAAGGGGCTCCCGCGGGCAGAGGGCAGGCCCCTCGGGAGCCCCCGTGGCCCACGCGTTCCGGACGTTGGCCCAAGCCCCGTCTGTGCCGACTGGCTGCCCGGTCCATGCAGCGCAGCCCCGCCTGACCACGTGCGCTTGGTGTCATCATTCCCGAGCGAGCAGGGCCAGGACAGGGCATCGGCCGCCCAGAACAGACGAGGAGCCCTGCTCCCGGAGAGGCCAGCCCCTGGGACGCGGGCAAGGCCTTTCCGGAGGAATCTGATGAGAGCACCCTGGGCAGCCTGTCCCTGGCCCACCCTGGGCTCTCCCGGGCCCTGCCGGCAGCCGTCTTTGCTGGGGGGCGCGTTCGATCCTCTGCGCCGCTGCACGCCCTGGAGCTCTCTCCGAGCGCCCCCCCCCCCCCCCCCCCCCCCGCAGTCCCTGCCTCGTGGCGCACACCTCAGGGCTGGGGAAGACGGAACGAGGGAACACGTGCTCGGCAGATCCCTCCCCAGGCGCTCAGAGCTGGAGGAAAATGCCCAGGAGGGGGCGCGACTATGAGGGGGATCAGGCGGGAGGGGCCACCCTGGAAACCTCTGGCATCTGTGACACCAACTGGAGCTCCGTGGGAGACAGGGAGGAGGCTGGGAGAGGCGGCCAGGGAGCACCCACCGGCAGTGGAGGAGAGGACATGGGCCCCGAGCACCGAGGCCCGGGCACCCTGTGCTGCCCCACCTCCCTCCCAGGCACCGAGGCCTGGGCTCCCTGTGCTGCCCCACCTCCCCCCCAGGCCAGCTTCCCATCGCTGGGTCTGTGTACACTGAGGGGCGGGGTCCTTCTCTCTGTCCTTCATGAGCCACCAGAGCACCAGCCTGTGCCCCGTCCTTGCAGGCCTCCCGCTGCACAGCCGGTCACACTCCCAGCCAGCCAGGCCTCCCTCTGACAGCTCAGAGAGAGCAGCGGACGCCTAGGCTGGCTGAGGCTCTCACCTCCTCCTCCCAGACTTCCTGAGCACCCGCCCTCCCAGGTTGGGACTCCACAACTGCTGTCCTCCCCCTCGCCAGCAGCCTCCAGAGGCCTCCCGGGGTGCGCACCCCCATACCCAGGTTCAGAGCTGCTCATGCAGAGCCTCCTCACTCACTCTCCCATTCATTCCGAAGTTGCCAGGAAATTAATATCCTCCAAAGCACCAATCACAAACAAATAAAAGCCTTCCAGAGACTTCCGTGTTATACACCAACAGCCCTGCATCTGAGCCCGGGATGAAAGAGGACCTGATCCCAACAGTTTTTCACCACCACCTGCTGCCACCCCCACCCCCGAAGCCACACACCAGAACTGAGGGAAGACTCTGTGCCCTTCCCTGGACAGCTGCCATGCCCACGCACATGCACACAAACACACACCACAGGCACTACCATATGTACACACAAACACTACCAAATGTACACACACTACCAAATGTACACACACTACTAAATGTACACACACACACTACCAAATGTACACACACTACCAAATGTACACACACACACTACCAAATGTACACACACTACCAAATGTACAAACACACACTACCAAATGTACACACACTACCAAATGTACACACACACACTACCAAATGTACACACACACACTACCAAATGTACACACACACTACCAAATGTGCACACACACACTACCAAATGTGCACACACACACTACCAAATGTACAAACACACACTACCAAATGTACACACACTACCAAATGTACACACACACACTACCAAATGTACACACACTACCAAATGTACACACACACACTACCAAATGTACACACACACTACCAAATGTGCACACACACACTACCAAATGTACACACACACACTACCAAATGTACACACACTACCAAATGTACAAACACACACTACCAAATGTACACACACTACCAAATGTACACACACACACTACCAAATGTACACACACACACTACCAAATGTACACACACACTACCAAATGTGCACACACACACTACCAAATGTGCACACACATACTACCAAATGTACACACACATTACCAAATGTACACACACACTACCAAATGTGCACACACACACTACCAAATGTACACACACACACTACCAAATGTACACACACTACCAAATGTACACACACACACTACCAAATGTACACACACACACTACCAAATGTACACACACACACTACGAAATGTGCACACACACACTACCAAATGTGCACACACACACTACCAAATGTAGACACACACTACCAACTGTGCACACACACACTACCAAATGTACACACACACTACCAAATGTACACACACTACCAAATGTACACACACACACTACCAAATGTACACACACTACCAAATGTACACACACACACTACCAAATGTACACACACTACCAAATGTACAAACACACACTACCAAATGTACACACACACACTACCAAATGTACACACACACACTACCAAATGTACACACACACTACCAACTGTGCACACACACACTACCAAATGTACACACACACACTACCAAATGTACACACACTACCAAATGTACAAACACACACTACCAAATGTACACACACTACCAAATGTACACACACACACTACCAAATGTACACACACACACTACCAAATGTACACACACACACTACCAAATGTACACACACTACCAAATGTACAAACACACACTACCAAATGTACACACACTACCAAATGTACACACACACACTACCAAATGTACACACACTACCAAATGTACACACACACACTACCAAATGTACACACACTACCAAATGTACAAACACACACTACCAAATGTACACACACTACCAAATGTACACACACACTACCAAATGTACACACACACACTACCAAATGTACACACACACTACCAAATGTGCACACACACACTACCAAATGTACACACACACACTACCAAATGTACACACACTACCAAATGTACAAACACACACTACCAAATGTACACACACTACCAAATGTACACACACACACTACCAAATGTACACACACACACTACCAAATGTACACACACACTACCAAATGTGCACACACACACTACCAAATGTGCACACACACACTACCAAATGTGCACACACATACTACCAAATGTACACACACATTACCAAATGTACACACACACTACCAAATGTGCACACACACACTACCAAATGTACACACACACACTACCAAATGTACACACACTACCAAATGTACACACACACACTACCAAATGTACACACACACACTACCAAATGTACACACACACTACCAAATGTGCACACACACACTACCAAATGTACACACACACACTACCAAATGTACACACACACACTACCAAATGTACACACACACTACCAAATGTGCACACACACACTACCAAATGTACACACACTACCAAATGTACAAACACACACTACCAAATGTACACACACTACCAAATGTACACACACACACTACCAAATGTACACACACACACTACCAAATGTACACACACACTACCAAATGTGCACACACACACTACCAAATGTACACACACACACTACCAAATGTACACACACATACTACCAAATGTACACACACATTACCAAATGTACACACACACTACCAAATGTGCACACACACACTACCAAATGTACACACACACACTACCAAATGTACACACACTACCAAATGTACACACACACTACCAAATGTATATTCACACTACCAAATGTACACACACTACCAAATGTACATACACACAGTACCAAATGTACACACACACACTGCCAAATGTACACAGACACACTACCAAATGTACATACACACACTACCAAATGTGCACACACACTACCAAATGTACACACACACACTACCAGATATACACACACTACCAAATGTACACACACACACACTACCAAATGTACAGACACACTACAAATGTACACACATACTACCAAATGTACACACACACTACCAAATGTGCACACACACTACCAAATGTGCACACACACTACCATTCGTACATTAACGTTACCATATGTACACAGTGACCCACCCCCAGTGTCCCTGCCTCGTGGCGCACACCTCAGGACTGGGGAAGACAGAACGAGGGAACACGTGCTCAGAGCTAGAGGAAAATGCCCAGAAGGGGGCGCTACTGTGAGGGGATCAGGCGGGAGGGGCCACATATATACTACCATATGTCTATTCACACTCATACACTTCGACACACACACACACATGCACACACTCTCCACCTGAATGCTTCCAACTGGAAATTCCCAGGACCCTCCGTCCCTCCAGCCCCAGGTGAAACCATGGCTGTCCTCAGAACGTCTCCGAGCTGAGCCAGCGGCACGCCTCCCTGCAGGCCCCCCACGGGGCCGGGCCGCATCCGGTCCCTCTCACCCGCCATCCAGCCCAGCTCGGGGCAGGCAGAGGCAGGGGCAGGAGAGGTTTGTGGCATCGACTGAAGCAAAGGAAGAACCAGCACCTCCACGGTGGCCCGCGCCCCCGCGAGGAGCTGAGTTGGCGCAGCTTTTCCGGTGGGCTACAGCTGCGGCTTTCTGTGGCTCCCCTGGAAATCACCAGGCAGCCACCGGGTAGTTCACACCCCTGCTTTCTGAAAGCCGGAACCATTTCCACTGCTCCCTCTGCTCCCCTAAATTTCCATATGGTAGTGTGTGTGTGTGTGTGTGTGTGTGTACATTGATAGTGTGTGCATAGGTACACATGGTAATGTGTATGTGTACATTTGGTAGTGTGTGTGTATGTACATTTGGTAGTGTGTGTATGTACATGTGGTAGTGTGCATATGTACATTTGGTAGTGTGTGTGTGTACATTTAGTTGTGTGTGTGTACATTTGGTAGTGTGTGTACATGTAGTGTGTGTGTACATTGATAGTGTGTGCGTAGGTACACATGGTAGTGTGTGTGTGTACATTTGGTAGTGTGTGTATATTTGGTAGTGTGTGTACATGTGGTAGTGTGTGTGTACATGTGGTAGTGTGTGTACATGTGGTAGTGTGTGTGTACATTGATAGTGTGTGCGTAGGTACACATGGTAGTGTGTGCGTGTACATTTGGTAGTGTGTGTGTACATGTGGTAGTGTGTGTATGTACATTTGGTAGTGTGTGTATGTACATGTGGTAGTGTGCATATGTACATTTGGTAGTGTGTGTGTGTACATTTAGTTGTGTGTGTGTACATTTGGTAGTGTGTGTACATGTAGTGTGTGTGTACATTGATAGTGTGTGCGTAGGTACACATGGTAGTGTGTGTGTGTACATTTGGTAGTGTGTGTACATGTGGTAGTGTGTGTGTACATTGATAGTGTGTGCGTAGGTACACACGGTAGTGTGTGTGTGTACATTTGGTAGTGTGTGTACATGTGGTAGTGTGTGTGTTAATTTGGTAGTGTGTGTATGTACATTTGGTAGTGTGTGTGTGTGTGTGTGTACATGTGGTAGTGTGTATATGTACATTTGGTAGTGTGTATGTGTACATTTGCTAGTGTGTGTGTGTGTACATGTGGTAGTGTGTGTGTGTACATTTGGTAGTGTGTGTGTGTGTGTGTACATTTGGTAGTGTGTGTGTGTGTGTGTGTGTGTACATTTGGTAGTGTGTGTGTGTGTGTGTGTGTGTGTGTACATTTGGTAGTGTGTGTGTGTGTGTGTGTACATTTGGTAGTGTGTGTGTGTGTGTGTGTGTGTACATTTGGTAGTGTGTGTGTGTGTGTGTGTGTGTGTGTGTGTACATTTGGTAGTGTGTGTGTGTGTGTACATTTGGTAGTGTGTGTGTGTGTGTGTGTGTGTGTACATTTGGTAGTGTGTGTGTGTGTGTACATTTGGTAGTGTGTGTGCATACGGTGGCCCGGATCTGACAGAGCCCAAGCCCCCGCCAGGAGCTGAGTTGGCGCAGCTTTTCCGGTGGGCTACAGCTGCGGCTTTCTGTGGCTCCCCTGGAAATCACCAGGCAGCCACCGGGTAGTTCACACCCCTGCTTTCTGAAAGCCGGAACCATTTCCACTGCTCCCTCTGCTCCCCTAAATTCCCGAGAGAGGTCCTCCAGCTGAGCGGCTTATGGAGAAGGCGCTCATCCGTAACGCGCGTGTGCGTGTGTGTGTGTGTGTGTGTATGTGTGTGTGTGTGGCGCGCGAGTGCCGGCGGCCGCCTCCCACCAGACACAGATATTTGGGGAGTGTTGGCGAATTTTCTAAAATCTGAGACACAACTTGATTCCATGGACTTTTTTGAAGCTTCCTATCTACCCCTCAAATACATGCTTTGGATTTCCTCCCAAAGGTTTGGCAGTGATCAGCGGCTGTCAGCCCCACCAGCTCATTCCCAGGCCCCTGCCGGACTCCTTCCTCCTCAGCACCCGCCCCACTGCGACCAAGGAGAGATTGCAAAGTCCCACTGCTGGTTCCAATCAAAAGCGGGTGGCCCCGCCTGTGCCTTGGTTACGGGCACATCCCCAGTGGGGGGGGTGCAGGAGGCAGCTGGTCAATGTTTCTCTCTCATTGATGTTTCTAACTATCTGTCTCTTTCCCTTCTTCTCTGTGAAAAATCAATAAAATATATATTTAAAAAAAAAAAAAAAAAGCGAGTGTCCCAGCCGGGCAGGGCTGCTCCCGGTGAGCGGTGAGCGGAGGCTCCGTGCTGGCCCCCTCGGCAGCGCACTGCTCCCCGCCTTCTCCCTGAGCGTCTCGCCTGGGAGGGAGGCCTCCCCGCTCCAGGTCACAACCCAGCTGCCCCATCCGACACTGCCATGGCAGACCCGGCGGCAGTCCTCCAGAGTGGCACCTGACCCCCCTCCCGCTGCCCCATGACGTCCTGCCTCCTGTGGTAAGTGTGTCTTTTATTTCCGCGTCCCCATGGTTTGCTCTCTGGGCCCTGCCGGCCCTGAGGGGCTGCCCTCGGGTTAGCCAGCTCCCAGCAGTGGCAGTCACCCCGAGCACCCTTTCATATGCCAATCAGCCACACAGAGCCCCACCCACCTACTGAGTCACCCCAGAGCCAGGTACCAGGGAGTTAGGACCCCTGTCCCCCGAGCCCCTGGAGTTATCCCAACGAGCCCACCTCCCTGCCTCCCTCAGTCCTTCCTGCAGGAACCACCGGACTCTTTGTGGCCCACAGCTCCCCTCCTCCCTCCCCCCCCCCCCAGACCAGCCCGGGTCCTGCCCCGGTGGCCCCCACCATCTGGTGCGCCCCTCCTCCGGGGCACGTGAGTGACAAACTGCCTTCCCAGTGGCCGCCGTCTCCTGACCCGCCAGCCTCCGCACTCTCCCCGCTGAGCTGGGTGAGCTCAGGGAGGGGCACGCAGCCCGCGGGCCGCACGCCCCCAGACACAGGACCGGCTCAGGATAGGCTGAGTTGGGACCCCCTTCACTAGCAGGTGCGGGTGGCCCCCTCTCTGAGCAACCCCTCCCTCTGCAGAACAGAGCTACCCCCTTCCTCATTGGGGCGCTCATCCTTCGGAGGGGACAGCACAGGCGCTGTCAGCCCCGCCAGCCCTCCCCACAGCCCGGGAACATCCCCAAACGGGCCCCACAGGAGCAGGCAGCTCGCCTCTTCCGGGCTCATCACGACGGGAGGGGCTGTCCTGACAACAGACGCGGCTCTCCCTCTGTATCAATGGAAACCCCAAAGGTGTAAAGAGGCTGAGGGCAGACTGCTGTGAAAACCCTCCGAGAATAAAACCAACGTCTGCCACGCCCAGGCCCAAGCGGTGCCAGCAGGTTCCAGGCCGGCCAGCACCAGCCAAGGGCAGCTGCGGAGAAGAGAACCATCTGTCCTCAGGGCGCACACACGTGTCTCTTCCAGTCTGAGGGCCTGGCGAGGGAGGGCGTCAGTGGATCGCCGGGCTGGTTTCTCCAGTTCCGTTCCTTTACACTTAAAAACAAACACTTTAAATAATCAGGCTGTAGGATCTAGATTAAAAACAATTTAAATGTCTATCCCGGCACTCTGGAAAAAACATACCACGCTGCATTAAGTGCTTTGAATTAAGTAAATTACACCAAGTAACTAATTTACATAATGATCAAAATTTGCATTTTACACGTTATGATGAAAATGGGTTCATAAGATAATTCTTCGCCAGCTCTGTTCCGAGTTGGGCTCCAGTGCTGGATAAATTCTGCATGCCTGTACTGCCTCCTGCTGCAAACCCTGGCTCCCCTCTTTGTTAACCTGGCAGGTCCCTTATTCCCACCGCCACACAGAGTCCTCGGATTATTCCCTCCATGGACTGAGTGCGATCCTTTCGTAAAGACTCAGTAGCAGGCCAAAGGTCCTTAGGTTCTTAGAATTTTCAAAGTGAGGGTGGATGCTGCTGTCACCTCTCGCTCCCGGGTGTTTTGATACTGATTCTGGCAGTTCTTCTGCCGAAATTGTAGGGCTGGTTTGCAGTGCTGCGGCTCTTGTCTTTCCAGGATGCGAACTCAGAGCGGCGCTCTCCGCAGGCTTCTGTCCTGGGCCCCAGGGGCAAGCCCCGCTGCCTGGCCTGCAGGGGCCTGGCCTCCAGCCCAGACAGGCCGCTCTGCCTCGGGTTCCGGGCCCGGGGTCAGGCCCACAGCCAGAACTCCCTCCGCGCTATGGGGCCTTCAGACGCCTCATTTCCTTCTGCTTCTCCACAGCCTGTGCTGAAGGAGTAACATCCACTTCACAGATGGGAAAACTGAAGCCAGCAAGGCTGTCTCTCCAGTAACCCCACCCAGCAGGCAGGAGGAATCACAGTCAGGCTCTGAGAAAGTTCAGGATAGCCCTGGCCCATGTGGCTCTGTTGATTGGAACGCTGTCCAGTGCGGAACGTCACAGGTTCAATCCCTGGTCAGGGCACAACTGAGGTTTCCGGTTCAACCCCTGTCAGGGTGCCTGTGAGGCAACCGACCCATCACGTCACTGTTCCTGTGTGGGGGCCCCTTCCTCCCTCTCTAAAAGAAACGTTACAGTTGTTTTTAAAACAGGAAAGCTCAGCGTATTTCCCTGGACTTCTAGTTTAAGTAAGATTCCCAAGCAAGCCTGGAGTGATTTCCCGTGTCTGCCCAAAGCACCATGCTTGAATTTGTAAGGGGCTCCCGGCCGATGACTTTGCCTTTTGCTAAAGTCACAGACAAATGAGCTCCCTCCGTGCAGGGCAGGACTGATGTCACACGTGGTCAGGCTGACGGAATCGTACCAACAGCACTTGCTTATGGGGTCTGGCTTTGTGCATGCAATACGCTAACCTTCTGCATACATTGCCTCATTCCATCCCCTGGACACCCTGGAGTATGGAGGCATCCGGCCAGTCAGAGGCATTCCTGGGCTCGAATCCTGATGCTGAGCCAGAGCTTTTACCCACATCTGTGCGTCAGCCAGAGGCGGGTGGCCCACAGAGGCAGGCCAGCCCCGTCGTAGGGACCTGCCCGTTACGCCCATCTCACAGGTGAGGCCTGGGCTCAGAGCCAAGCTGGCACTCAGCCCACCCCCAGCTACGGCAGAGCCTCTTCCCACCGCAGCCGGAGCCGGGCCCTGCGCACAGACCGACCGTGCACACGCTGGTCCAGGGCCCAGGCTAGCTTTGAAGAACAGCAACAAGATGAGAATGTGGTGCGTGCCTTTACCAGCTGCTAATTTGCAATCATACAAATAGCTGACATTACAATGGAATGCAGCGTCCTCATTAATTCCATGAACTACCCCGAGGAGAGGCCCACCGCTGGGACCAGAGCCTCTGCGGGCTGGCCCCACCCTGAGCCCTGCCCGGAGCGCACCGGGCCCCTGCTGACCCGCTCTCCTCACCTCCTCGGGGACAGGACAAGGCGCGGCCCACCAATGCCTCCCTCACTCAGCTTTCTGCAGGCCCATATCTGATGCCCAGGCTGGGCCCGTCACGTGGAGGGTTAGGAAGAGGAGCCCAATGCAGACAGACGTGCAGGTGGCACTGCCCCGCCGTGTCTCAGGAGGAAAGGGCTCCAGGTCCTCAGAGCTCAGCTCTCCAAGCCACACAGACCTCAGGATCCAAGCCCCTGGGACCAGCAGCCCCTGGGGGTCTGGCCAGCTGGCCCTGGGGCAGGACCCCTTGGGGGCTGAGGAAATGCCCTGTGTCATTCCTGAGACTGGCCAGAAAGCATCAGGACAGAAGGAAGGCACCAGGGGGGCCTGTGGCCCCGGCCACGCCCGCCTCACTCCGCCTGCCACTCCGAGTCCAGTGGAGGCAGAAGGGCAGAGGGGCAGAGAGCCAGTCCATGCTCTGGAGGCGGCCAGGAGCCCCTGTGTGCGCCCGAGTGCCCCGTGGCCAGAGCCAGGCGGCCTGACACAGCGCCTCCACACCTTCCCTGCCCCCGCTGGTCCTCGCCAGCCCTGGCAGCAGCCTCTGTCTGCACAGCCCTCCGCTGACCTCGGGACAGATGGTCTTTTACTTACGTATTTAATTTACATAATTACTCTCTGGTATTTACTCGGCTTTAATTGGTTTCCTCTGGAACCTGCCTTTGAAAAGGCAATGCCGGCCAGATCCAGGAGTGAAGTATGGCCAGGGCCCAGGATGCCACCGCCCCGCCCTGGGGCCTCCGAATGTCACCTCTGCAGAAGAGCCAGCCCTGGCCGAGCCTGGGCACCATGCACAGGCCTCATACCACTGTGCCACATGGGTACCAGGTGGGGTGGACGGCTGCCCACAAAGACCTCACAGGAGAGGAGAGAGACATGAATGCTGGCCTGGGAACAATGTCTGTGCCAGCTCCTGAGGCAAGTGGGCAGTGCCCACAAAGGAGTCCTCTAAGCTGACATCAGGCGGAGCGAGGCCTGGCCAGTCAGGGCTGGCTGGCGGCATTGCCAGGGCCTCTGAAGCAGCAGGGAGTAGGGGCACCGAGGATGTAGCGATGAAGCCGGAGTCCAAGGCAGACCCCAGAGGACAGTGAGACACACCCTGGCTGGAAGAAAGCGTTTCCTCTTCAGAGAGACCCTTGGCAATTCTGTGAGAGGGTGTGACTGGAGGCAAAGGTCTGGAGGCAGCCAGAGGCCAAGGCCAAGGCCAGGGCCGGACCCAGAGGGGCGAAGGCAGGCGGAGACGGGCAGAGGAGGCCCTTGGTTGTGGGCATGAAAGCAGGAAGGAGCGTGGGATGCCGGCCCGGGTCTGCCTGCCCGGCTTGGTGGTGGGAAACCTGGAAAAGGACAGAAACAGGGGCGGCGGCGTGGGGACTCACCTGGGCAGATGCCACCCAGCCCGCCCACGCTGGTGTGCAGGGTTGCCTCCCAGCCCTCACCCTGCCGGGCACACTCACACACGCGTGCTCACACTCACACAAGGCACACTCATGCTCACACACTTACATGCTTGCCCACATTCACACCTTCATGTGCACACGTGCTCACACATATACAGTCACTTGCACACTTATACTCACACTCAGTCACACACATGCTCACATAGGTGTTCTAGTGCCAATTGTTAAATTTGCAGAAAATTTGAGAGCCATTTATCAAACACAGCCACTATAAATTATATATACTTATAATTAAACAAATTACAATACAAACAAAATTGGTAAATACCCAAAGCTCATCACTTCCTAATCATTTGCTTCATTTTACATGACCTGTGCCCCGGAGGCTTAATGCCCGTCACGTCTGAAACCCATGCGGTGGTGAGTGGTCCACCTGCTCCCTGCTCAGCGAGCTCAGGGTCACGCCAGCCGCCCTGGGAGCACTCACACCAGCACCAGCGAAGCCGCAAACCGGGTTCCTGTCTGTGAGAGCCAGTGTGAAGCATGTACTAGCGCGATGCTGATAACCACACCCACACCCACACTCAGACACACCCGCACACACCACACGTTCACACGGTCCTCTCACCGCTGCACCTGCCCCCCATTCCACCTGCCCGAACCCCAGGCCGGGGAGGCGGATGGAGGCCCCAGAGGCTGAGGGCCTGGACACGCCCACATCCACCCCGAGCTGAGCTGACCCCCCAGGTGTGCATTCTGCCTCAGAAGCAGAGGTTCGCTGCCTCATTCTGGTCATGGAAACAAGACTGTGGCAAAGATCCGTCCCAGCCCGGACACACGCCCGACCAGGCCGCCAGGCCATCCGGGAGCAAACACGGCGGGCAAGGGCCTCGGTGGCCCCCGCAGCCCTGCCTCAAAGCACGCCTGCCGCTCGCCAACATTCACCAAATCCCGGGACTCTGCGGGCCATGTGGCACAGGCTCCTGATCGCCCGCCAGGCCCTCCTGGGCCAAATTACTCCTGGGATTGGGATGGGGAGGGGCCGGGGGCGGCAGGGGAGACGGGTATTATCCTGAAGCACAATTTGAACTTCCTTCCAAAGCACATTGTCCCAGCGGACCCACCACATGCCCGCCTGTGAGGTGGAGCTGGGGCCGCCCTCCACCAGCCGCCAGAGGCCCCGGGAATGCGGGGCTGCTCTGGGACCGGGACGAGGCAGGGCCCGCACCCCGCTCCTCCCTGCCAGAGCCGACACCCCGCTCCGCCGCCCAGGCAGACGGCCCCCTGCCAGAGCTCCGGCCAGAGGAGGGGGAGCAAGCACAGTAAGGCACCTCTCTGCCCTGCCCCCTCCACCCCCCACCCCGACCCCGCTCACATGGGGCCCCTTCACGCAAGCTGACTTACAGGTGAGCCCCGCGGCTCAGAGGCCGGCCAGGCGGCCCCGCGCCCATGGCCGCCCGGAAGAGCGAACGCATGGGACACAGGGCGCGGCCCGCAGTCCACACCTGGTCCGCGGGCCTGACTCCTCTGACTCTGGGCTGGCCACAGCCTCCGGCCCTCCCAGCAGCCACGGTGCGTCTGGCCACAGGCCCCGATCCCGGGCGTCTGACTCACCACAGCACATCCTGAGCGCCAAGCACAAAGCCTGGCCCCGAGGGGAGCTGGCCCCGAGGGGAGCTGGCCCCGAGGGGAGCCGGCCCCGAGGGGAGCTGGCCCCGAGGGGAGCTGGCAAGGTGTGTGAGCTCCCGAATACACGCAGCTCTCTGCGCAGGGAGGTTCGGGGCCGGGAGACCCTCCTACTCGGGCAGAGCTGCCCGGGCAGGGCCGTCCGGGAGCGGGAACGTGGGGGCCGTCCTGGCGGTGTGCCAGCCACGGTGCCCAGCTGTGCGCTCTCGCACCTCCTCCGCTTCTCCAGCAATGCCAGGGCAGTTCTATAATTACCCCATTTACAGATGCAAAACTGAGGCTCAAGAAAGGTAAGTGCTAGAGCCACAACCCCAAAGCCCCTGGCCGTAGTTAGCCCCTGCTTTACGGGGACATGTCTGCACACAGAAGCCCCTCGCTATTATTAGCCCCCTTCCCACCAAGAAAACACAGAATCAACAAAGGAACCCACACTCTGCCCAGTGCCCCCTCCACTAAGGACCGCACAGTCCACTGAGGACTGAGCACTGCCCCACGGTGGCTGGACTGAGATGCCCAGCCGCTCCGTGCTCACCGGGCGGGGGGCAGGGGCAGGGGCGGGGGCAGGGGCGGGGGCAGCAGGGGGCCTGCCATTCCCGTGGCAATAGCCACGCAGCTCCTCCCGGTAGCAAATGCGCTCTCTAGCCCAGAGCGGCCTTTCCCCGAACTTCACAAGGCAGCTGGAGATGCAGGTTCTAATTCTGTGCCAGTGTTTCCATGGCAATCAGAGATCTTCAGTTTAGAAGGACATGAGTACCCAGAAAGCATTTGGAGTTCGTCCTGCCATCCTAGAGCAGCGATCACCTCGTTAGGAGTCAGCTCTGCAGCTCGCCTCAGCCTGTCCCGGCGGAGGAGCAGCGCCTGTCCGATGGCCTGGGGCCGGGGCAACTGCGCCCTCTCCCCCTCCACCGCCTTCCCTGGGCTCTGCACCGGACGAGGAGGGACAGGCTGGGTCCCGGGGCCTGCTGTGGGCGAGGGGCCGTGCCCGGGGCGGGCACCGCGGCCGCAGGCGGGCGGAGGGAGTCCAAGGGGCGCCGAGGGAGCAGGATGTGCGGGTGTCCATGGCGACAGTCTGCTGCGAGCAGGGCCATCGGCCCCTGGCAGGGAAGCTCGGTCCAGGAAGACCCTGCTGAGTCGGGACAGCGCGCTGGACCTCGCCTCCTCCGGAAGCAGGAGGCCAGGGCAGAGGACACGCCCGGCCAGCCTGCAGCCCTCAGAGGCCGGCGAGGGGCAGCAGAGGGCCTCAGGCCCGCGTCTCCGCCACCCCCGCCGCCCCGGGCCGCCGGCCCCACTGGCAGGGCCCCTCACCAGCCCCACCCCCCCTCCTCTAGAGGCGCTCCTTCAGTCGGTGGCTGATACCGCCCACACCTGACTCCAACGCTACCCTGGTCTCCGCCAGGGTTTCCAGACTTTAACCTTAAGGCAGCAGAACGGAAGTCTCCCTCCATCCCTGTCCCACTGAGCAGCTTAACCCGCCAGCTGCTCCGGCCACAGCCTGCCAGTCTCCAGAGACCGCCCCTTCCCTGGCTCTTCACTCTGATCCACCACATCTCCACACCCAGCCGCTCGTCCCCGTGACCACCGCCCCCCGTGGCCACAGCCATCCCCGAGACCACCGCCGCCCCCGTGACCACCCCCACACCCCATACCCGCAACAGCCCCCGTGACCGCCACCGCCCCCGTGACCACAGCCCCCGTGACCACCACCACCATCCCCGAGACTGCCACAGCCCCCCGTGACTACCGCCCCCGTGACCACCACCACCGCCCCCGTGACCACCACCGCCCACGTGACCACCGCCCCCGTGACCGCCACCACCATCCCCGAGACTGCCACAGCCCCCCGTGACCGCCACCACCGCCCCCGTGACCACCACCGCCCCCGTGACCACCGCCCCCGTGACCACCACCACCGCCCCCGTGACCACCGCCCCCGTGACCACCACCACCGCCCCCGTGACCACCACCACCGCCCCCGTGACCACCACCGCCCACATGACCACCGCCCCCGTGACCGCCACCACCATCCCCGAGACTGCCACAGCCCCCCGTGACCGCCACCACCGCCCCCGTGACCACCACCGCCCACATGACCACCGCCCCCGTGACCACCACCACCGCCCCCGTGACCACCACCGCCCACATGACCACCGCCCCCGTGACCACCACCACCGCCCCCGTGACCACCACCACCGCCCCCGTGACCACCACCGCCCACATGACCACCGCCCCCGTGACCACCACCACCGCCCCCGTGACCACCGCCCCCGTGACCACCACCACCGCCCCCGTGACCACCACCACCGCCCCCGTGACCACCACCGCCCACATGACCACCGCCCCCGTGACCGCAACCACCATCCCCGAGACTGCCACAGCCCCCCGTGACCGCCACCACCGCCCCCGTGACCACCACCGCCCCCATGACCACAGCCCCCGTGACCGCCACCGCCATCCCCAAGACTGCCACAGCCCCCCGTGACCGCCACCGCCCCGTGACCGCCACCATCGCCCCCGTGACCACCACCGCCCCCGTGACTACCGCCCGTGACCACCACCCCCGTGACCACCGCCACCACCGTGACCGCCACCACCCCCCATACCCGCAACAGCCGGTGACTGCCACCGCCCCCGTGACCACCGCCCCCGTGACCGCCACTGCCATCCCCGAGACCACCACCGCCCCCGTGATCACAGCCCCCGTGACCACAGCCCCCGTGACCACAGGCCCGTGACCACAGCCCCCGTGACCACCGCCCCTGTGACCGCCACAGCCCCCGTGACCGCCACAGCCCCCGTGACCACCGCCCCCGTGACCGCCACCACCGCCACTGTGACCACCACAGCCCCCGTGACCACCACAGCCCCCGTGACCACAGCCCCTGTGACCATAGCCCCCGTGACCACCACAGCCCCCGTGACCGCCACAGCCCCCGTGACCACAGCCCCCGTGACCACAGGCCCCCATGACCACAGCCCCCGTGACCGCCACCGCCCCCGAGACCACCACCCCCCATGACCGCCACAGCCCCCGTGACCACAGGCCCCCCATGACCACCGCTGCCTCCTCCCACCGCCGGGCCTCCCTGGCCTCTGCTCCTGCAGGCCCACCACTCAGCTCCCAAACTGCTTTCCTGCTGGTGAGGCACAGGTCTCCTCCTGCTTAAGACCCCCCAGCGGCCTTCTGACGCGCTCAGAATCGACCCAGCTCCTCCCCAGCCTCAGAGCATCTCACTCCGTGAAAGCTGAGAAAGAGCCACAGCCACCCAAAGCCCCTCGCCTGGCCACCAACCCCGGGGCCCGAGAGCCTTCAGAGAGAGAGATGGCATGAAAAATGAGCTGACACCAGGCGTGGGAGGAGGGAGACAAGTTCCAGCCATGCTCTGCCCCTGGGCTCCCAGGTGGCTCAGAAGCCAGTGGCCTTCCGTGCTGGGATTTCTGAAGCCTTGTCGGGTGGTGGCCTACGCGGGGAGTGGGACCGAGAGGAGTGACGGTCCCGGAAGCTGAGTGGGAAGTGCAGCTGCAGGTCAGAGCATTGGTGAGCTCTCGCTCTGCCAGGCACTGGGGCCCGTGGTTGGCAGGTGATGCCACCGAGCACTTCCACCCCCATCGGAAACGCCCAGCCCCGTGCACAGTGGGCACGGCCTGAGCGCGGGCATGGAGCCGGGAGCAGTCCGCACGCCGAGGCGGCCGGGGGCTGGGCCTGTGCCGGCGGGTCTCCAGGAGGCTCCCCAGTCAGAGTCCTTCCCGAGGTGCTGCCGGGCCGCCACATCGCCCTGCTCTGCAGCCAGGCACTCGGCAAGGAGGGGGTGACTGCGGCCCACGTGCCCGGCAGGTGTGCACGCGGGCGGCAGTGGCACCAGGAACAGCTCACAGGGAGCCCAGGGCGGGGACTGCCAGCAGCATCTCTATTCCCTTGGAAACCAGAAGGAAAATCAAACAAAAATTGCATCTAGCTTCTTCCTGCTAAAACCAAATCAATAGAAAAGGCAGAAAACAACTGTATTATTTTCTACGCGCTTCCCATTGCCACATTCTGTTCAAAGAGGGAAGCGCCGGCCGTCACACAGGAAGGGCTGGTGGCTGGAGCTGGGCCCGCTCTTGTGAGCAGAACACGGAACCAACAAGGGGCTGGGCCAGGGGGCTGGAGGGTGTAATTAATATTTCTGATGCAAATTAAATGTTAAACGGGAGAAGCCCCTGCGTTGGCAATTTATGGCGATGAACTCTGGAGTCCTGGGCAGCAGGCCGGGAAGTGAAGGAGAGAGGGTGTGGCCAACGTGGGAACTGCCCCAGAGCAGCGCTTGGATCAGGGCACAGTCATGGCCACTTCACTCTGTCCCCGCTGGGCCCCGGTCCCTCATTTTCCCAAACACGGGGGAGGCCTGGTGTGCCTGTGGCCTCACCGAGCGCTCACCAGCCCAGGGTGGCCTCAGAGGAGGTGAGGAGGCGGCGTGGCGGGCTGGGCCGTGGCTGGGCGTGGCGGGCTGGGCTGTGGCTGGGCGGGGCGGGGCTGGGCGTGGCTGGGCGTGGCGGGCTGGACCGTGGCTGGGCCGTGGCTCGGGGTGGCCGTTGCCCGGAGTCCTCCTGGGAGCTCCTTCAAGACCGCCCAGCGTGCTCAGTGCTCCCGGGAGAAGGCTATCCCAAGGCCCTGGAAGCAGCTGGTGAGCTCTGCCTGGCAGGGAGGAGCCGCCAATCCACCAGCCGGGACCCTCCCCACCATCTCCTTGGCCCTCAGCCTGTGCTCCGTCCAGTCCGAGAGGCAGCCAGGGTCCAGCAGCGGAGGTACAGAGTGTGGACGGGCGTGGAGCCATGGCCTCTGACCCTCCCCCAGGGCCCAGTGGCCAGTAACTGCCTCGAGTCTCAGCACTGGCTCAAAGCTGACATGTCCACCAGGGTCCCTAAGACACAGGCTGCCGTCCTGGGCCTGTGCTCGGGGACCAGCTGTCCCCTGCAGCCCCGGCTGGGCCTCGGCCTCAAAGGTGACACCGGGTGGCCCCTGGGGCTCAGAGCTAAGTGCCCGCTGGCTCCCCTGCTCCCAGCCTGCTGCTCAGGGTGGCTGCCTGTACCAACCAGGATGGGAAACAGGCGCAGGCCTGCTGAGGGCCACAAGCTGCTCGCCATTCCTCCTCCGCACTTTCCCACCAGCCCTGCAATGCCACCACCTCCAGCACAAGCTACGCTCGCTCGCTCCCACCCTGCCAGCCACGCCCCTCCCCATCCCGTCCCGGGAGCTAATAACCCTGGAGGCACTCACTGCCCGGAGGGGCAGGGCAGCCGAGGGCCCAGGCCACCAGGCCGGCCGGACTCCAGGGCTCCCCAAGGCCAGGTGCTCCGTGAGGGTGGGCAGGGAGCGCAAGGACTCGCCCTCTGGCACAGGTGTGAGGCCTGCCCCTGCGCTCCCCGCCACCCTGGGCAAATGATAGCGTCGCTGGGATTGGCAGGGCGGGAAGGCTGCCTTCCGGAGACACGGTGTATGGGCCCGGGGCAGCCCGGGAGCTTCCTGCCTGCCCTGCCCTGCCAGCTCCCCACCGTGGGGCTGCAGCAGAACCTGAGCGCACCTCAGGCGAGCGGGCGCTGGCATGGCACCTCCCAACGCAGCGGCCAGCGCTCTGCACGTGCAGGGCCGGTCCCAACCCCAGCCAGTGCTGCCCGCGGAGCCGCGCGCCATCCCAGCTTCTCCTCTCACCAGGGCCTTCCTATGAGCAGCCCAGCAGCAGCTGAGCCAGAGCCCTTTCCTCCATCGCCAGACCATCCCCCTCCAGAGCCCAGGGGCCCTCTTCTCGGGAGCCCCGGGCGCCAGGCCTGCCCATCGGCACAGCCAGCTCCACGCCTTTATGCTTTGGGGGAAAAGATGCCACAACACCCTCCTTATGCACAGGAAACCTGTTTCTGAAGATGGGTTTGCAGAACTGGGAATGGGGATTGGGGAATGGGCCCACAGAAAGCTCCCGAGACCCAAACAGACTGCAGGTCTGCTCCCGTGACACAGCTCTCTCCTCTGGCTCCCAGCTGCCTTTGTGTCAGTGACTTACAACATGCAGTCTGCTGGTCACCTGGCCCTCCCACACCTGGAGGGCTCCGAGGAGGGAGGGAGCCATGCCTGCTGAGTCCCAGCTGCACAGCGGCCGGGCCAGTGGAGTCACTATTCTACGGTCTGTTATTTCATGTTCTTTCTGGGGAAGTATGACCGTCCCACTGAATGGGCAAGAGATGAAGCGTGGCCCCAAGACCCTGGCAGAGTAACATAAGGTCCCCTTGGAAGGCGCTGTGTGGCCGGTGCTGGGTGGCAGGGCCAGGTCTCGGGCCCTCACACCCCAGCTGGCCCAGCCCCGGCTGCCAAGGTGGGGCCGTCGCAGAGACAAACCCAGGAGCGCTTCTGTGGACACACTGGGCCAGGCAGAGTGAGAGAGGCCGTGTGAGCTCAGTGAATAGATTACCCGCTTCAATTACTTTACCTGATGACATTTGTACGGTAAAAGTCAGCACAGAAATCAATGCGTTTTAAAGGACAAGATCTGGGGGGGTTGGGGGGCCTCCAGCCCAGTGACTTGGAACAGCAGCCCAGGAACCGGAGGACCGGGCCTGACAGGGAGGGAGACTCCCGGATGCCGGCGCTGCCGCCATGGAGCACAGAAAGCAAGCCGGTGCGCGGCCGGCCGGGCCCCAGCTCAGGACAGGCATGTGCGGCGTGCGCCCGGGCTCCGCACGGCTGCGGACGGTGCAGCCACACCAGCTCAGCCAAGAGTTCGATTACGTAACCGGGCTCCGTGCTGCGGGAGGCCAGGAGGCTGCGGAGAGGGACTGGGCGCTGGGGCATGAGGAGGAGCGCACTGAGCCCATGAGGAACACAAGACCCCAAAAAGCCGCTTCCTCCAACCACTGGACCCTGACCTTCCGCAGCCCCCCCTGGGCCCTCACCGGAGTGAGACGGGGTGCAGACCCCTCTGCACACTGGCCGCACGAGGCCCTGAGAGTGTGTGCAGGAAGAACGCAGACCTGGGTCTAAGCCACAGGCAGGCGCAGAGAGCAGGACAGAAGCACACGAGCCGTGGCAGCTGGACGTCCAGGAGCCCAGCCACCGGGGCTGCTCTGGACGGCCTCTGTGTGCTCCCACAGGCAGACAGAGGCCTCTGTGCGCTCCCTGAGGCCCACAGCGGCCACTGTGTGCTCCCACAGGCAGACAGAGGCCTCTGTGTGCTCCCACAGGCAGACAGAGGCCTCTGTGTGCTCCCACAGGCAGCTGGCGGCCACTATGTGCTCCCTGAGGAAGACAGAGACCTCTGTGTGCTCCCACAGGCAGACAGAGGCCTCTGTGTGCTCCCACAGGCAGCTGGCGGCCACTATGTGCTCCCTGAGGAAGACAGAGACCTCTGTGTGCTCCCTGAGGCAGACAGAGGCCACTGTGTGCTCCCTGAGGCCCACAGCGGCCACTGTGTGCTCCCACAGGCAGCTGGCGGCCACTATGTGCTCCCACAGGCAGACAGAGGCCTCTGTGTGCTCCCACAGGCAGACAGAGGCCTCTGTGTGCTCCCTGAGGCCCACAGCGGCCACTGTGTGCTCCCACAGGCAGACAGAGGCCTCTGTGTGCTCCCACAGGCAGCCGGCGGCCACTGTGTGCTCCCACAGGCAGACAGAGGCCTCTGTGTGCTCCCACAGGCAGCTGGCGGCCACTATGTGCTCCCTGAGGAAGACAGAGACCTCTGTGTGCTCCCACAGGCAGACAGAGGCCTCTGTGTGCTCCCACAGGCAGACAGAGGCCTCTGTGTGCTCCCACAGGCAGACAGAGGCCTCTGTGTGCTCCCACAGGCAGACAGAGGCCTCTGTGTGCTCCCACAGGCAGACAGAGGCCTCTGTGTGCTCCCACAGGCAGACAGAGGCCTCTGTGTGCTCCCTGAGGCCCACAGCGGCCACTGTGTGCTCCCACAGGCAGACAGAGGCCTCTGTGTGCTCCCACAGGCAGACAGAGGCCTCTGTGTGCTCCCACAGGCAGACAGAGGCCTCTGTGTGCTCCCACAGGCAGACAGAGGCCTCTGTGTGCTCCCACAGGCAGCCGGCGGCCACTGTGTGCTCCCACAGGCAGACAGAGGCCTTTGTGTGTTCCCACAGGCAGCCGGCAGCCACGGTGTGCTCCCACAGGCAGACAGCGGCCACTGTGTGCTCCCACAGGCAGACAGCGGCTCACAGCCAGAGCAGCTGCACCACAGGCAGCGCCCTCTGTGCAGCACAGAATCCAACAGTCCTGTTCTCAGTGCATCTTACTCCCTTCAGGGCGCCCTAAGCTGGGGCGCGGGCCTCTGCTAACTGTGGGGCAGTCTCCCCAGGAGCAGCCTCCGGGAGGGCCCGCCTTCCTCAGCCCTGCCTCCATCCCGCCCAGCACCTCTGCTAGCCTGGGCCAGCTCCCGCGTTGTCTCACCGAGTCCTCCGGAGAACCCCAGAGGGGCTCTGGCTGCCGGTCCGGCTGCTGGTCTGAGGGGAGCACTGAGGCCCAGAGGCCAGTCCGGCGCTGGGAGGTCAGAGCAGGGTGCGCAGGGGCACAGGCCAGGCTGGCGGCGCACTGCATGCGTTCCCAGGACAAACGCCGGTCTTCGCTTTGCTGAGCCAGAGGTGAGGTGAGACCGGGGCTCAGTTCCTGCAGGCATTCTCTCCTTCCAGTCTGCGGCAGGTGGCTGCTGTCCTCACCCAGTACCGCCGTACTTTCCAAACAGCTGAGCCAGACCCAACCCAACGTCCCGAGTTCCCAGGCTCAGAACCGGGAGCCCTGGGGTCCGCGCCCACCCCCTGCAGAGAGGGCGCCGGGTTCCACTGGCAGCGGGGCAGAGACAGGAGCCCTCACAGCCAGGGAAGGCCAGACAGAGAGCACTGCCGGCCCCCCCCCTCGCCCCCCCCCCTGACCCTCTGTGGCACTGCCTCTTCCCCAAAACCCAGCCCACAGTCCGAGTGCTGGTCAGAGGGCGCCAACCTGGGCTCCCAACAGGAAGAGCAAAGCCTGGCCTGAAAGGGGTCCAGCCCCTGCACGCTCCTGGCCAGCTCTCCCTGCTGTCTTCCCGGGTCTGTGGGGGGTGGGGGCCACAGAGGCCGCTCCGGGCCTCCCCGCGGGCCCGGCCCCAAACCGCCTCCTCCAGAAAGAGGCAGAGCCAGCCCTCTGGGAGAGAACCACGCATCCGCCCGGAACGTGGAGACCTGGTCCCCGAGCCCACGCCCTGCAGCCGTCTCCTCCTGCGGACTCCAGGCCCGGCCACGGACAGGTCCCACGGGGACGGGGGGCAAGTACGGGGCTTCCAGGCAGCGTTGCTCGGCTCTGCCACGGGCTGGCCTGGACCCTCACCCCAGGCAGGGCTGCAGCACGCACGGACGAGGAACGTGAGGCTCCGCTGTCTTCTCGGCCGCCTGGCCACCCCGGGGCCGGCCACACAGCCCACTCCTCAGCCTCTGGCTTTTGGACACTAACCAGGACTGACTGACCCTGGTCTTGGCTGGGGCAGCTACAGCCCCCGCATCGGCCTGAGCACTTCAAGGGACACCCTGAGCTGGAGGGGAGACCGGGGCAAGCAGCGGGATGGGAGGCAGTGCCAGGCCTGCTCACAGGGGTTCTCGTGGAAGGAAGGAGCAGCCAGACGCCACACGGGCCCGTAGCTCCCGAGCACATGTTCAGGCGTCAGAGCCGACAGTTCAGTGAGGGCAGGAGCAGTCAGAGCGGGCTGCCTGGAGGAGGCAGACATGGGCCTCAGTGTTGTGAAATCCCTCACAGCCATGCATGAGGCCCAGCCTGCACCTGGGGGACCTCCATCTCCTGCCTCAGCCAATAGGAGAGAACAGACAAATGGGCCGTGTGACCTCAGCTTCCTCCTCGGAAAAGCGGGCACAGAGGCAGGTCCTCGGCAGGCTGCTGCGCGCAGCCGTGAGACAGCCAGAGAAGCCGCCGCCCTCCTCGCCCTCACACCCACCCGGACAGCCGGGCTGCCCCCAAGGCCGGAGCCCCTCGGGACTGCGGACCTCACCTTTCCTCAAGATAACCAACAGCACCCAACACACCTGCTGTCCACCCCGGGAGGCGCCAGGTCAGCGCCAGCCAGGCCGCTGCAGCTGCCCCTCCTCGCGGCTCGCACCCGGGCAGCCCCAGCAAAGCCCAGGAGGCCCAGGGTGGGCGCACCGGCACACAGACACGCAGTCCCGGCTCCAAACACACACGTGGGCTCGTGGAGCACCTCCCTCCACAAAACCTGCCTCCGCCCCACCCTTTGGACGGGGACCTGGAGGGGAGCAGAGGGGAGACACGAGAGGCAGCACCGCTCAGAACCACAGGCCCGAGAAGCTGGAGGGGGAGCACCGGCCCACAGCTCCACTGGCCCCTAGTGCCACCCTAACACGCCCCTCCTGGGGGGCATGCAGCAGGGCTGCAGGGCGTGGCTCTGACAGGAGAGCTGGCTCCGGGCACGGCCCAGGCAGCCCAGGCCAGCGGCAGCCACCCCCGGCTGCAGTGAGGGCGTCAGCCGGCCGTGGCTCGCACACAGCAGACCACGAGAGCAGCGAGTGGCCTCTGGAAGCGTTGTCTGAGAGCCCGCACCCAGTCCTGCAGGCACACTGGCGTGGACACAGGAGGCATGAGCCGCCCCACAGCCCCGGGGCGGTGTGAGCTGGCAAAGGGTTACAGGCCCGAAGTAAGCGCTGTCACCCTCCCTGCTCCGTGGAAACCTCCCCACCGGGTCGGTCCCATGCTACCAAGGGCCATCGCTGAGCGCGGAGTGAGGGAGCCGCTCCTGGGAACACACCGGGCCCCGCAGGTGCCTCCCGTGTGGGGTGTGGCCGGAGAGGAACCCAGAGAAGCTCAGAGAATGCCCACAGCCTGGCCAGGCCTGCTGAGCTGGGCAAGTAGAGGGACTCAAAATCCCTCCCACGGGTCCAAGCAGCCTTCCGCTGGGCTCCTGGCGGTCCTTCCCTCAGCTCTGGGCGTCTCTCCCTGCTCAGCCACGCACAGCCTCTCCAGCCCGGGTCCAGCGCTCGCCCTCCCTGCGGAGCTGCCCGGCCTGAGGGGTGACGTGAAGGGATGATGCTCCAGGAGCAAGTGGGGAGGGCAGGGGCAGAGGCAGCGGCAGGGGCAGCGGGCAGGGGCAGCGGGCAGGGCAGCGGGCAGGGCAGCGGCAGGGGCAGCGGCAGAGGCAGCGGGCAGGGCAGCGGGCAGGGCAGCGGGCAGGGCAGCGGCAGGGGCAGCGGCAGGGGCAGCGGCAGGGGCAGCGGGCAGGGCAGCGGCAGGGGCAGCGGCAGAGGCAGCGGGCAGGGCAGCGGCAGGGGCAGCGGCAGAGGCAGCGGGCAGGGCAGCGGCAGGGACAGCGGCAGAGGCAGCGGGCAGGGCAGCGGGCAGGGCAGCGGGCAGGGCAGCGGGCAGGGCAGCGGCAGGGGCAGCGGGCAGGGACAGCGGGCAGGGGCAATGGCAGAGGCAGCGGGCAGGGCAGCGGGCAGGGCAGCGGGCAGGGCAGCGGCAGGGGCAGCGGGCAGGGACAGCGGGCAGGGCAGCGGCAGGGGCAGCGGCAGGGGCAGCGGGCAGGGGCAATGGGCAGGGGCAGTGGCAGGGGCAGCGGGCAGGGCAGCGGCAGGGGCAGCGGGCAGGGGCAATGGGCAGGGCAGCGGGCAGGGCAGCGGGCAAGGCCTGCCTGGAGCCGCGAGGCGCCTGCCTGTGTGGAACGCGAGGGACAGCAAGTCCCACTGCAAGGCCGATTCTCAGTCACCTCTGTGGTCTGCTCTTTGTCTCTCTCACAACAATTCAGTTAATTAAGGGATTATTAAAGGAAGAGAGATCAATTAGGAGATGATGAGTCAATTAGATTAGCTTCTCATTAGCGTTAAACCTGTTAATGGAAGTGAGAATCTAAAGGTTGACATTGTACCAGGATCCAGCCATTTCCACCGAGCAATGTGGGCACTGAAGAGGACAGCTCGGGGGGGTGGGTGGGCGGGAGGACCATGCAGAACAGGCCGCTCTGTCCAACAGTGCACGCTTCTTTAAGAGATGTCGTTAAAGACCAAGCATGTAAAGGAACATACTTAACTAATCTGTTTTAGAGACTTTAGATTCCAGGCCAGGGTGTGGTCATTAAAGCCTTGGAATGGTCCTTTACCAGCCACTGGCTGCCCAGCCGGAGGCACGTCACAGACAGAGGTGCCGGAGGGAGCCCCAGCCACGCCAGCCACGCCAGCCACGCCAGCCACGCCCCAGGAGCAGGCTGCCCCGCAGGCCGTCTCCACGCACCCGCGGAATTTGCTTCATCCTTAACCAACTCGATGGCAGCGGCGGGTTTTGTCAAACAGCTTTATTGAGGTATAATTTACATGCCACAAAACCCGTCCATTTGAGTGTACAGTCAGTGGCTTTAATGCGTGCACAGCTGCAGAGCCATTACGACAGCCCGCTTGGAGCATGCCCGGCCCATCACCAGAGCTGCCTGTCCTGGCGGCCGCGCTGGCTGCGGTCCAGAGGCCCCGTCCCGGATTCACAGGCTGAAACCCGGATGCGACGGCCTTGGGAGGTGCTTAGTTTGCAAGGGTGGAGCCCCCATAATGAGAGGAGGCCCCTGTAAGAGCTCCCTGCCCTCAGGCCACGGAGACGCAGCGGGGCATGCAGTCCGGACCGAGGACGGCTCTCAGCAGACCTGATCTGCTGGCCCAGCACATGCTCCCCAGCATCCACTGCAGCAATGGCTGCCGCTGCTGACGAGGCCACCCGGGGGGGGGGGGGGAGGGAGGGGGGAGGGGGTTATTGTAGCAGCCCCAAAAGACCAATACTAGAACCCTCACCAGCCACCCAGGCCCGACGGTCTGCTGTCCGGACTTGCACGCAGATGAGCACAGGACGTGGCCTTAGTGGCCTCCCTCCTCGCCGTGCCCGAGGCCACCGCCTCACCCTCAGCCGCTCTCAGTGCCGCGCTCCTTGGTGTGAGGTCACAGTCCACATGGCAGTGGCCTCCGATCCTCACCTCGCAGACGGGCAGCACTCCCCAGTCATACGAGGACTGTGCAGAGCCAGGACGTCTGCCTGCGAGCCCTCCAGCCCCCACCACCTCCACACCGACAGCCCTGGCCTATTTGGTCCCTCGTAGGAAGCTCATCTGGTAAAAAACACGTATGACTACGCTCCACGCATGTCATCTGACAAAGTACCCAGAAACACACTGACAGTCCCCGTTCACAGGAGCATGTGCTGTGTCCCCTATCCTGCGTCTGCGCCTCTGCAGCGCCGGTGATGATGGCACCTAGGATTCCAGAACAGCTAACGCTTAAAACTTGGATGAAGAACAAACACTACACCTGCACAACTAGGGAACATTGCTATTATCTGACTTTATTTTGCTTCTTACTATGGAGAATTTCAAACATTCCAAAAAATGGAATGAACCCCCATGTACCTATCACTTAGTCTCAACTCTCGTAACCACGCCCCCCCAACTACTTAGAAGTTATTTCAAGAAATCTCCAACATCACATCTTTCATATGTCAGCATTTCAGTTGTATCTCTAAAAGACAAGGTTTTGTTTTATTTCATTTTTTTCTAGAGGCCCAGTGCACAAAATTCATGCAAGAGTAGGCCTGGATCCGACCCTCACAGCCGCAGCAGCCGCCCGGCTTCATCCCAGAAGGACATCAGGAAGGACATCGGTCTAATCAGCATATTACACTTTTATTGTTATAGATTGTTTACACTACAGATAAACACAATACCATGACTCCACCTAAAATTGAACCATCCCTAATAACTTCCAATATCCAGTCAGTATTCAAACTTTGCAAGGGTCTCTCAATGTTTCCTTCAGTTTTTCAAATCAGGACTGTTGAAGTCCTCCCCAGCAGCTGAGTTGGGTGTCTGTTTAGGCTGCTCCCGTGTTCCACGGAGCTGTGCGAGGGGAGCAGGTGCCTGCAGTGGGCGGGGAGAACGGGCCGTGTGGCGGCGTTTCTCCCGGCTGCTGGCTACGGTAAGAGCTCTGAGCACACGGACCATGGGCTCCACTAAGCTGCCATGCACAGCAGGTTAGGTGCATGAAATACATTTTCAACTTAATATTTTCAACTTATAATGGGTTTATTGGAACAGAACCTCATCCTAAATCAAAGATAGATATAGACATCTTATATAATAAAACTCTAAAATGCTAAGTGTCCATCGCCCATTTGTCCGTTCAAAGCATAATATGCTAATGATATGCTAAGGCTGCTCAACCGCTCACTATGGTTAGCTTGCTGCTGGGGTCCAGTCGATCAGGACTGAGTGAGACGGGCGGAACACCCCTGGAGCCCTCCCACAGTCCTCCCTGGCTGGCCAATCTCCCACTTCCCTCCCCAGCCCTGATCGTGCACCGGTGGGGTCCCTCGGCCAGGCCTGTGCCCTCTCGCAATCCAGGACCCCTCGGGGGATGTTGGAGAGCTGGTTTCAGCCTGATCCCGCTAACGCAGGAGCTGCCCCCGGTGGTCAGTGCGCTCCCACAGGGGAGTGCCGCTCAGCCAGAAGCCGGGCTCACAGCTGCCGAGTGCAGCAGCGGTGGTGGGAGCCTCTCGAGCCTCCGCAGCAGCACTGGGATGTCCGGCTGTTTGTCCTTTGGTCTCCATGTTGCAGGGAGCGGGCCTATGCTGTCATTCAGACATCCCCAAGGGCTCCCAGACTGCGAGAAGGTGCAGGCTGGGCTGAGGGCACCCCCTCCCCAAGGGCATGAATTTCGTGCACCGGGCCTCTCGTGGTAGGTATAAGGTCTCCAGGTGTCGCCCTGGCCATTCTCTCATTCTCTTACTCCCCAGGTATCTCACTGGAGCGGGAAACAAACCGGGAAGAATGTGCCGTCCTAAGCTTGGGAAGATTCTGTGCTGGGCTTTCATTTTTCCACTTCCAAGGCTCTAAAAAGGCTGCGGGGGGTGTGAGCAAAGGCCAGCAAAGGCCAGCAAAGCAAATGGCGCAGAGGTAGAGAATCAGGCAAACTGTCTGTGAGCAGGCAGGAAAGGAAGGGAGGAGCAGTGGTTCAGACTCTGCGTCAGGCAGCAGCCCCGGCCGAGCGTGTGCCATTGGATCCTGGCCTGGCGCTCACCCACAGCCGCAAGGCCGGCAGCACACCTGCCCCGGGAGCTCCCGGCTTCGCCTCGGGAGGAGGGTTACTTAGACCAACCCGGCACATGCCTCCCCTCCCCCCCAGGCTGTGCCCTGGGAACCTGCACATCCCCCGTCTTCCCCTCCGCGGGCCGGGCAGAGTGTGTGCCGAGTCAGACAGAGAGACCGGGGTGCGTGGGGGAGGGGGAGAGGTGCATGTGCGTGTGTGTGTGCATGTGTGTGTGTGTGTGTGTGTGTGTGTGTCTGTGTGACAAGAGGCAGACAGAGGCCTGCGTCCCCGTGGTCAGGAGCGTGCTTGCTACCCTCCAAGTGGGGCTACAGCAGCTGAGGTACGGGTTCGGGGCGGGAGGCCTCTGGCTCCCTGCACACCTCTGAGCTGACATTGCACTTCCAAAACCGGTCAACCCAACCGAAGCCAGACTCAAAGCCAGCGCCACAGGGGTGAGCCATGCGGTGAGCAGGTCTCCTAGTGGCCAGCTCAGGGGCCCCTCGCAGGTTCAGTCTCCCAGGCACGCAGGTGCCCGTCTGCCCCTCCCCTGCCTGCACGGCCTGGAAGACTGCAGTGAGGGAGGAGGCTGGGCCTGAGGGCCACAGGGGCACAGGCAGGAGGGATGACAGCAAAACTTGGAAAATATCTTCAAGCTTTCAGAAAACTGGGTTGGGGGGGGGGGGGTCTCTCTGCCCAGAGACAGCCACGCCCACACGCCGCCTGACCACTGCTCGCTCCTCCGAGCCCGGTCTGCGCGGTGAGCCGCTCCACAACCCGCAACCGGGTCCGCTCTGCGAGCCCGGGCACCGCGGCAAGGCTGCCGGGCCTTTCTCTCCCCACCCCACCTGCTCTCCTCCCGCAGACGCCTCCTCTCCAGTACCCCGTCAATTCCAAGTGGGTCCATATTCCAGAGACCCCCAAATCAGTGTCATGACCAGGGAGGCCTCAGGAAATTTTCTGTGGTCAAGGGCAAGGACCACGCGAGGGGCCAGAAGGGCGCCCCCAGGTGCTCCAAGCTGGCAGAGCCAAGGCCTGGGCCCAGGGGTCCTCAGGGCTTGGGCCAGGTGCAGCCTCACTCCCAAGCCTCCCACTCTGCGGGCCTGGAGGGCGCTCACGGGGACCCCCCTGGAGGCGCGCACAGAGAACCCCCTGGAGGGGCGCACAGAGAACCCCCTGGAGAGCGAGCACAGAGAACCCCTGGAGGCGCTCACGGGGACACCCCTGGAGGGCGCTCACAGCGAACCCCCTGGAGAGCGAGCACAGAGAACCCCTGGAGGCGATCACGGGGACACCCCTGGAGGCGCTCACAGCGAACCCCCTGGGGGGTGCTCACAGGACCCCCCTGGAGGGTCGTTGACCTGTACCGGCATGGGGGAGCCAGGGCCTCCAAGCACCGGGTCACACCTGGCTCCAACCAGTGCCAGCCGCAGTGTCTTGTCAAAACAGAAAATGCCCTCAACATGTCTCAGGTGAGCATTTTGTTCTAGAAACACTTCCTGAGACCCTGAGCACCAGGCGGCAGCCGGCATGCCATGCTCCTGGCTATGATCACACGGGGGCAAGTGCCGGGACTGCGACCCCACAGCCTTGAGGCCTTCCCCGGGGCTGCCCTGACCCGAGGCATAGAAACCCTCCTGCACCAAGGGCATCCACACCACAAAAAGCCACGGACTCACGCACAGGCATCTGCCCTGCGGCTCTCGGAAACGTGCCAGGGGCCGAGGAGACTCAGCACTGAGGTTCCGGCTCTGTGCACGTGGCATGACTCTCGGCCCAGGCTGCCTGGAGGGGGAGGGGGGACATTAGCGATGCAACTCTAGAGCCCCAGAGGCAGGTGTGCACAGCTGTGGGGAGGGAGAGCTGAACGGCCCCTTGTCCAGTCCTGGCCCGGACCGGGCGTCTTGTGGCAGAGACCCATCCGCAGGACTGCAGACTCTGACTGGGCCCGACACGCAGAAGCCAGACCCGGCCCAGCGTGCACGGCAACAGTCCGCACACAGGCGTGAGAGGGAGCACGAACGGCGCTGGCGTGGCTGCCTCAGGGAGACAGGGGGCGCCGTGGGGCCGCCCTCGCCACGGACATGGGTGCTGGCAACCCACAGTCATGGACCATCTTCCTTAGAGCGTGAACATTTAAATATCTGGTTAAAACTATGGACTTTTCCCAGAAAAAAAAGTAGAAACATGTATATACACACATGCTCACATGTGCACACACATGCGTGCATGCATACACATGCATGCATGTGTATACACGCATACGTGCTAACTCATACACACACAGGCACACGCACTTTTTCACACACTTTCAAGGAGCTATTGGAGTCTATGAGCCTAGGCGAGCCTCTGAGTAAAAGGAAGGCGTGTGCTTTGTGCATTAAGTAATAACAAGTATTGTTAATGACTTGTTGGATGAACAAATAGATTTACTATTTTGTGCTTCAATATTTAGCAGCTGCTACGGCCTTGCTCCCAGCGGTCTGCAGCTGGCATGGAGCCAAGCACGGAAGAGAGGGGGATTCTTTAACACCCGGCCTGCGAGCTCGGCCCATGCCCCAGGCCAGCCCGGCGGCAGCTCCTCTCCAGTCGCACAAAGCAGTGAGCCCAGCGCCCATGCTCAGCCCGCCCCACCGGGCAACACCACGGGGCGTGCAGATTCCAGGGTCTGCCCTGCCCTGAGGAGCCTGCCACTGGCAGCAAACCACAGGTACCTCTGCCTCAGGCCAGAGATGCCAGGCAGCAGTGGGTGGGGGCGGGGCCTCCACTCTGCTCGCCATTGATCTCCACTAACGGACTTGTCTGTGGGAAGGAAGAAAAGGCTCCACAGTGAGCTGGCCGAGGCGGCCCCGAGGCAGCGGTGTCAGGCTGCTAATCGCTGAGCTGTGACCCATCAGATGGGTCCCCACGCCCTGCTCCAGCACCCGGCTCCGTCCCCCTCTGAGCAGGTGAGGCTGTAACGCAGACGCTGCTAACGGGAGAGAAGGACAGCCCGAGATGAAGGCAGGCCCTGGTGTCGGCATGGAGATGTCCACTCACTGCGCTCGCTGTGATGCATTTCAAGGACGATCGGCTGGAATCGCGCTGTCCTGGTGGGGCGGGGCTGATACAGTCCAGACTGCACCACCCTTCCCTCCGTGTGAGACCTCCCGCAAGCCAGCGAGACGCCCACGCAAAGTCACACCGCCTCCTGCTCTGGCCGCCTTTGGAGACGGGCGGAGCCCGAGCTGTTTGCATGCACCGGCCTGTGGTCTCTGGGCCTGGAACACCAGTCGGGAGGCAGTGGGATGGTTTACCTGCTTAACTGAGAGACAGTTCACATGCAGTAAACTGCAAGTGTCAGAGTGTTCCATTTAACACGTGTGTGACGTACGTATCACATCACAGGATCAGGGCGGCGAGAACACTCATGACCTCCCCCCGTTTCCTGGTGCCTTCAGGGCCCGCCTCCTACACGTCCCCCGGCAGCCACTGAGCGTGGTCACCGCGTGTCCGCCTGCGCCGAGTTCCACACAAAGATGACTGGGCGTGGACTCCCCTGCTCTCATTCTGAAATGCACCCACGCAGCCTGCCCGCCCCGGGGACCAGCGTTCCGCTGTCTTCCGCTGGGGCCATTGCAGACGGCACTGCTGTGGGAATGTGTGTGGACGCGCCTCATTTCTCCTCCGTGAGGCCCCAGCGCTGGAGTGGCCAATGTCACAGTGTGTTTAACCGTCTAAGAAACTACCAAACAGCCGAAACTGGTTTGGCTCAGTGGATAGAGCATCGGCCTGCAGACTGAAGGGTCCAGGGTTCGATTCTGGTCAAGGGCATGTACCTTGGTTGCGGGCACATCCCCAGTAGGAGGTGTGCAGGAGGCAGCTGGTCGATGATTCTCTCTCATCGATGTTTCTAACTCTCTATCCCTCTTCCTTCCTCTCTGTAAAAAATCAATAAAGTATATTTAAAAAAAAAAAAAAGAAAAGAAAAAGAAAAAGAAACTACCAAACTGTTCCCCAAAATGGCTGAGCCATGTCACGTTCCCACCAGCAGTGTGTAAGAGTGACAGTCGTTTCGAACCTCCTAAGGTCTACTATCCTCAATTTCTTAATTTAACCATTCTGATAGGAATGTAGCAGCTTTCCATTATGGTTTAATTGGCATCTCCCTAATCATCAATAAGCATCTTTCCATGGGCCTGTTTGCCACCCACATGTCTTCTTCAGTGGTGGGCCTATTCAAATAGTTTTCCCATTTTAATTGTATTGTTTATTATTGAGTTTCAAGGGCTCTTTATATTTTGTATGTGATTCCTATATCAGATATGGGATTTCTAAATATTTCCTCCCAATCTAGCTTTTTATTCTCTTCACGGTGTCTTTCAAAGAGCTTAATTTAAAGAAATCTTAAAAAGTTAACGCTTAAAGAATTCTTAATTTTAATAAAGTCCACTTTATCAATTCATTTTTTTAGTGGACTGTGTTATTGGTATTGTATCTAAGAAATCTTTGCCTAACCTAAAGTTTTACAGTTTAGGTTTAAAACTATGGTTTTATATTTTAGGTTTTTCATGCATCTATAATCCATCTTTTACTTATGTTTTATATATAGTGCAAGGTATGGATTAAAGTTCATTTCTTAGCACTTAGTTACTTGGTCAAACACTATCTGTTGAAAAGATAATTCCTTTTCCAGTGAACTGCCTGTGTCACTGCTGGAAACCAGTCTTCCGTGCGGTGGGTCCACCGGGGTTTTCTATCTGCTGCAGTGGCCCATTTGTCTGTTTACAGTAGGCACGGTCTAGATTACCGCAGCTTTTGGATGTTCTGAAGGCATGTAGTTTGTCCTCTACATTTATTCTTCCTTTTCAAAGTGGCTCTGGCTATTCTAGGTACTTTGCATTTCCGTATGAATTTTAAAATCAGCATGTAATTTCTAACCGCTTCCAAAAAGGTGTGCTGGGGTTTCTGCTGACACTGCATTCCACCAATAGGTGAACTTGAGAACTGATATGTAATAGTCATGAGCCTCCAGCCCACAAACACAGACATGGCTCCTTTTACTCAGATCTTCTTCGGTTCCTGCAGCAATGTTTTATCGTTTCCATGTACAGACCTTGTTGATTTTTGTCAGATTGACCCCTAGTAGTAAGTATTTCACATTTTTATACTATTGCCAATAGAATTTTTAATTTTTTGTCCATTGCTATTATCCTAATATATAAAAACCCTGGGTTGTAATGACCAGTAATGACCGGAGGCTGACCAACTGGAAGTCAGTGCTGTCCCCACCCACAAGTGAGCAGTAAGGGGCAATCAGGCAGGCAGGCAGAGGGGTTAGGAATGATCAGGTAGGCAGACCAGCAGTTAGGGGTGATCAGGTTGGTCCTGACCCCAAGCAAGTGGTTAGGGGCAATCAGGCAGGCAGGCAGAGTGGTTAGTGGTGATCAGGTAGGTAGGCAGATGGCCCCTCACAGTGCTGGCCCTGCCCCCCAGCAAAGAGGGAGGCCCAGGCCAGCCAAGCCATTGCACCCCACCCTGTCACCCCAGGGAGGCTACTGGTGGCAGGGGAGGGAGGGGAGAGACAGTGCTGCACAGATGGCAAGCAATGGCAACACCGAGGGTGGGGCCAGCTGCCTGCAGCCTGGGGAAGGAAAGGCCCGACAGACCCTGATCTGAGGCCTACCTGAGGGGTCCCTATTGTGAGAGGGTGCAGGCCGGGCTGAGGGACCCTCTCAGTGCACGAATTTTCGTGCACTGGGCCTCTAGTATTATATAAACACAATGGGTTTTGATAGTGATCATAATACAATGTTGCTAAGTTAGCATGTTAACTTGATATTCTAGTAGCTTTCTTGTAGATTCCATTGAATTTTGCAATGTAGATGGTCATGTCATCAGTAAATGAAAAGTTTTGTTCTTTTCCCTCCTGGTGGCTCTTCTTTCTTCCTCTTGTCTAAAGGTGCCAGCTGAAACCTCAGGAAAGACGTGAACAGATGTGGGAGAGTGAACACACTGTCTGTTCTGCTCTCACGAGAAAGGATCATCCCTCACCACTGAGCAGAGGCTCACTGTAGGCTGCTCACAAATACCTTCATAAGTTCGAGAAGGCTCTTTATATCCTAGTTTGCTGAGCGTTATAATAGAACTGGATGTTGGGTTCTGTCAAGTGTTTTTTTCTGCAACACAATCCTATGATTTTTCTTTCTTTCCATCCACAGTCATGGTGAATTGCATCAACTAAATTTTGAATGTTAAACCAACCGTACATCACTGGGCTAAGCCCCACTTGGTCATAATGAAGTATCCTTTTATATGCCAGCCATTGTCCACGCTCTGCCATCTGCTACCAAAGCCAGCCATGTTCTGTATGCCCCCTGGTGGTTAGCGCACCTCATAGTGACCAGCTGTTCGGTTTTTCAGTTGTTATGCCATTTGACCTATTTGCATATTAGGGTTTTATAGAGAGAGATAATATTTTGTTGAGGTTGTTTATGTGTCTATGTTTATAAAGGATATTGGGTTAGTTTTCTTGTAACATATTTGTCAGTTTTAATATCAGAATGAGTTGAGAAATACTCATTTTCTGCAATTTTCTGGAAGACCTTGTGCAAAATGTATATTTTTTATATATTATATATATACATATATATACATATACATATATACACACACACACATATATATTTGTGTGTATGTATAAAAGCCTAATATGCAAATTAGGCTTTTATAACCTTGGGAGTCCTACTGGGAGACCAGGAGTTCGATGATGTGCGCTGACCGCCAGGGGGTGGTGCAGAACGAAGGAAGGCCGGCAGTTGGAAGACCTTGATGGGCCCTGATCACTGGCCAGCCTAGGGACCCTGCCCATGCACGAAGTTCATGCACGGGGCCTCTAGTTGATAATATTTCTTCCCTAAATATATGGCAGAATTTAATAGTAAGGTGATCTTGATTGAGAATTGCCTTCCCAGGGAGGTTTTAACAACAAATTTTGTTTCTTTAATAGATACAGAGCTATTCAGTTCTCTACTTCTCCAGCATGCTTCAATAGTTTTGCCTTTCAAGGAATTTTCCCATTTCAGCTTGCTTGTCAAATTTGTGGCATAAAGTTTTCCACATTATTCTCTTCTTATTCTTTCAATGTCTGTACAATCTGTAGTGATGTCACTTCTCTCATGCCTGATGTTGGTAATTTGTGTCGCTCTTTTTATTTCCTAATCACTCTGTCTAGAGGTTTATCAATTTTATCTTCACAAAGAACCAACTCTTGGTACTATTTATTTTCTCTGTTGTCTTTCTATTTTCTGTTTCTTTGTTTTCCACTCTTATCTATATTATTAATTTTCTCTTACTTATTTTGGATTTCATTTTCTCTTCTATTTCTAGTTTCTTTAAGTGGAAGCTGAGGTAATTAATTTGATTGCCTTTCTAAGAGGCAATGGAACGTGAAGTCCCAGAGCCTTCAGTTTTTACAATCTTCTGGCTGCATGACCTTAGTTTAATTAAATAGCTTATCCTACCCTCAGTTTTACCATCTGCAAAATGGGACTAAACATACCTACCTGTCAAGGCTACTATGATAATTCAATGACATCAAATTTTAAGCACCAAGCCCAATGCTAGCACACAGTAATTGCTCATGAAGTGTTCCTTCCCGCCCTCTGATATGCAATCACCCCATCATCTCCTTGGGTGACACACAAAGGCACATAAGTACTCCACAGTCACAAGATATAAAAACTGATGCCCCACAAAGCCCAGCAGGTCTGATCTTTCATCCTCAAACAGGTGCAGAAACAAGCGAGCTGAGATGCAGAGACGAGGACCCAAGCGAACCCCTCTTCCTCTGGGTGAGACTGGAACCCAAGTCCGGCTGCCTACCACCAAACTGAACTCCCGAGGCAGATGCTGTGAAAAAGGACAGTGCTTATTCAAGTGCTAGTCACCTAAGGAGAGGGGGAACTCTCATCGCAAAGCCCATCTCACACCTCAGGGCAGGCAGAGGTTTTTATAAGGAGGGAGAGAGAAAGCAGAACAAAGAAATCAGGGGGAGGAGGTTGAAAAGCTGTCTACGCCCAGACCAGCACCGTCCACTGCGACAAGGACCCTGAAACTGGTCAAGTGCGGGTCCGGTGTGTGTCATCCTGGTACGAGGCGGGGAGGTCGGCACATTTCTGGCTGCAGTGGTGGTTCTGCTGGTCCGTAGCCCGTCTAACTCACAGGACAGTGCACGTCCGCTGAGGCGTCTTCTCCCTGCCAAGTGGCCTCAGTAAAGGAGGCGGCACTGTCCTGGCACCGCCGGGCCCATCGGAAAGAGCCACGCTCTCCCGAAAGGAGGGCAGCAGGTGGGTCAATCGAGACCACGGAGAGGATCCCATTTCCCCCAGACGGCCTCCCAGGCGCTGTCCTTGTGGGATTCTGGCATTTAACCACACGTTCCGTCCTGTGGGCAGGGGCAGGGGAGACCGAGGGAGCATGGTCACAGCAGGGGCCGCGCAGTGGTGTGGGCGTGGGGGGGCACAGAAAGCCCCTGGGCACAGCTGCACAGGGCACCCCCCACCCCCGTCCTTTCCCACACCGGCATCAGATGAGGCCTCTCATCCTGGTGGCTCCTGACCCCGCCGGGCGAGGGCGCGGAGTTGGAGTTAGTAAACGTTAATCTGCCAGCAAACACACAATTACCATGCCCCCAAGCACCGCTGCTTTGTAATTAGACTGAAGAACAAAACCTACAACACTGGTCCCCACAATTCTTGGTTAGGTTTCTTAGCAATTAAACTCATTTACTCATTTGTTCTTGAAAAGGTATTTATTCCTTCCGTTTAAACTAATGCCATAATTATGCAATGTGAGTTATTAATGAGATCACCACTGAGGTGCAGTTGTCTGGCTGCTTTGCCAGGGGCCAGACCAGACATTTCCAGCAGGGAGCAGTGATTGAAACAGCATTTGTCCTAATGATTCTCCTTCTCCAGGGAGGTTCCCGTCAAGAAGACTTGGGAGTGAGGCCTCAGCTGACGGCTACGTGCCCTGAGCACAGCCAGCGTCCGGCAGGAAGGTGTGGCCGCCAGAGCGCCCGGGCCGTGAGGGAGGGGCCCAGGCAGGAGCGAGAGCTGGCCCTGTGCTCTGCTTCCCCAAGAACCGAGGACACAGGAGAGCCACAGCCACAGACACGCCCCAGCAGGGATGCACTGGCTGGAGCCAAGAGAGGCAGCCACGGGCTGCCATCAGGTGCAGTCCCTCAGTAAAAAGTCTACTGAGCACTGAGCATGTGCCGGGACCAGCAAAGCCTTTGCATGTACCACCCGTGTAAGCCACAGACAGACCGCAGGGGGAGGAGTGTCATTATACAGAGGCTGAGTGGCTGCCCAAGCTCACACAGCCTGAGAGGCAGAGCCAGACTCAACCCAGGCAGACTGCTCGAGTCCACGCCCCTCCCCCTCCCCCAGGCGAGCCTGAGCCAGGGCGGAGAGCAAACAGCCAGAGCTGGGCACCGAGACACTCGTGGTCCTGAGCCCACCCAGCCTGCGAGGAACAGCGCTGCCACTCCGCTCCCACGGCTCGTTATCACACAGACGCCAGCCGTGTGCAGGCACTCTGCAGGCCCCTTTACACCTGCCGCTCGGAAAGCCCCACCCGGGCCCTCGATGAGGAGGCTGGAGCTCAGAGCAGTCACCATGGGCATAATGGGGGGAGAGGAGGCAGCCTCACTTAACACAAAGCTCGAGAGTAGAAAATGCAGTGAAAAGATACGTACATCTGCCACTCCATCCCAAGTCATCGTGTCCCCATCCCACACCAACGTTGCCTTGTGGCCTGTGCGTGCTCAGGTGCACACACGTGTACGCGTGCTTTGCACAGAGCAGCACCACACCACATCCTGGCGTTGCAACTGCCCGCCAGAGGGCATGTGCCGGATTGCTGCCCTCAGCACAGGAAGAACTATGTAGGGTTTGGCGGAGGGGGTGGGCTCGGGGCGGCGGCTCTCACGGCGCACACCCCAGGGAAGCCCTGGCTGGGGATGGGGGTCCGGGGCGGAGCTGGCTGAGGCCCAGCTGCATGGCGGTCGGGAGCCTGCGCAGCCGCCAGCCTCGGCTCCTTTGACCTCCCCCAAGCTCTGGGCTGAGTGCACGCACTACCGGACCCAGCACCTCTCGGCGGGCCAAGCGCCAGACCCCCATTGCGTCAAGGGCGAGTTCCCCAACCCGGCCGCCTCGCTGAACCCCTAGAGTCTGGGCCTAGGAGGGAGAGGGGAAGAGAGGGAGAGAAGAACGAGCTGCCAGGGGACATGGCTGGCGAGTCACCACACCGACCTAGGCCCTGGGCCAGGCCACGCTTGCAGAACCCTCTGCGTGCAGCCTGCCTTCCACCCTCCGCCTCCACACCAGACTCCCACAGCTGCTGTGCTTCTATGTCCCCACTCCGGCAGGGAGGGGCAGGGAGCTCAGAGAGGGAAGGCAAAGGGTCCCCACACCCAATGGGGCCTGCAAACTCTGGCACAAAGAGGTGCCCCTTACCCAGGAGACAGCAGCCTCTCCTCCCCGCCCCGGCCTCAGGGGCAGGCAGGCCCCTCCTGTGAACTTACTCAGTCCGATGGCTTTGCACAGCCCGCTGGGCCGGCCCTGAGCCCCAGGGGGCACTGTCAGCGGCAGCCCAAGACCCTCCTCCAGCAACCCGGCCACTCCGTCCTCCCGGTGTAGGTGCAATTAGGTCTGCGGTGTTGCTCCGTCTCCAGGGCTGGGTCCTCCCTGCCCCCAGGCCTAGAGAGCGGCACTGCCCGGCCTGGCTCTGGGGAGGGCGGCAGGGGCACCACCTCCAGCTTCCAAAGGGCAGTGCTGGGCCTGCCCACCGAGGCCTGGGCTCCACACAGTCAGATCCGAGACCCCGCCCACCGCTGGTGGCACAGAGCCCCTGCTTCCACAGGCCCTGGGCCCGCGACTACTGTGTGAGGGTGAGAGCCGCCCGAGCGCATGGCCACGGGTTTCCAACCGTCACGGCCTTGTCTGTTCAGTGTTCTCCGCATTCTTAACCCGGAGGTAGGTGTTTACGGCAAAACCAGAAGAACTGTACAGATCACCGTTTTGTGTGCTGCAGGCTTCGCCCCTCCACCCCGGTGAACCGCCGTAGTCCGCTGTGCCGGACGGCCTCCACCTTGCTGTGGCCTTTCTTAAATAATGATCCCGCTGTGGTGTTTGACTAAAACAGCTACAGGATCCCGTTCAACGTATGTAACGTAACGCATTAGCGAACTGGCCACAGGTGGACATGCGGACCTGCTGCTCTGCCAGCTCTGCCCGGCAAACCCTGTGCTCCGGCCACCGTGTCTGCCCCACGCTGTGCCGGGGCCTGGCGGGCTCGGAGCTGTGGGGCCCTCCCCCCTCCGGCCGCACAGCCGGAGCAGACCCCCGGGCTGCTCCAAGCCGTGTCCTCACCTGTGAGCAGGCACCCCACTGGCCGGGAAGGGCGCTGAGGCCGCACGGACAGGCCTGGGACAGACCCACTCAGGGCCCAGTCTGCTAGTCCCGGCCATCAGCACACTCGGCCCTGCCCCTGGCCCTGGCGGGGGCTTGTCTTAAGAAGACTTTATCCTACGTACACGCCCCTTTCCTCACTCTCACGTGCAGCCGGGAGCCTGGGCGCATGGAAGGACCAGGCCTCTGGAAGGAGACCTGCAGGCCTGTGTCCGCCCCAGGGTCTGGACGGGGCCTGCCGGACGGGGTCTAGAGGCACCATCTGAGGCAGCCGGGGCGGCTCCCACAAATACCCAGGGGTCCCGACCCATCGGTGAGGCCCTGAGGCCTGCCCAGCCTCCAGCTCCAGCCTCACCCCTGGCCACCGCCCATGGTGCCACCACGTGATCTCTGCCTCCTCCCATCGCGGACCAGCCTCCAGCATGCTCTTCCCCTGCCAGGGATGTTCCTCCTGGCCCCTCCCTCCGAGTCCCTCCTGCTCGTGCTCCCTGCTACCCTGGCGCCATCTCCAGGAAGTTCCCGAGGTCCCGCACAAGCTGTGCAGTCACCACCAGGAAGAGATGGGCCAGGCTCCAGTCTCACGGAGCAGTGCGGGCAGGGACGTGGGCCACGCTGCAGGGAGCGGCGGCCCCGCACCAGAGCCGGGCGCCCCGGGGACACGCCGCGGACACGCTGTGGGCACCCGGCGCCTGCCCTCAGGGCTCAGAGTTCTGTAGGAAAACATCTTGGTGGCATTTGGGTGGGGAAGAGCTTCTTAAATAAGGCAGGAAGAAGTTCAGCATAGAAAAGATGAATAAATTTGACAACAGAATAAAGAACTTCTGTGCGTTAAGACAACTAACGGAGCCCCGGCCAGTGCGGCTCAGCTGGTTGGGCATCGTCCCATGCACCAAAAGGTTGCTGGTTCCATTCCTGGTCAGGCCACATGCCCTGGTAGGGGGTGTGGGAGAGGCAGCCAATCAATGTTTGGCTCTCACTTCTCTCTCTCCTCTCTCTCTCTCTCTCTCTCTCTCAATATCAATAAAAAAATCGTTCTTAAAAAAAAAAAAAGAGGCAGGTAACTGAAAGAAGATATTTGCCACACCTAACTTGCAAAAGAAAAAGCTCAATTTTAAAAATAGGTAAAAAATTAAAAATAAATAGGTATTTCATAGAAAACAGAAAATAGCCCATAAAGACATGAAAAGATGCTCAATCCATCTGTTAGGAGAACAATGTATGTTAAAATCATGATAATATACCATTTTCACATGGAAATCTTAAATTAAATAGCACCAGTTGTTGGTGAGGTTGGGAGCTGAGAACTCGGGTCCGTTGCAGATGGCAGTGTGAGTGAGGGGAGTGGGACACGGGAGTGACTTAATCAGGGGCAGCAGGCAGCGCCCGCCGCCCAGCAGTCCCCCCAGGAGGGAGCCTCACAGCCCTCACACAGGAGCCCGGAGACAGGCACTAGCATGTTCCCATTAACATTACTTGCAATAGCAAATATCTGGAAACAGCCCAAAGGCCCATAACAATAAAATAGATAATTTCGCATGAGAATATGCAGCAATAAAAAGGATTGGATATACCCACCTCATCATGAGTGGATCTCAAAATCCTAATAATGAGTGGAAAAAAGCAATCACAGAAGAGTTACTTCATGGACTGGAGAGGATAGGGAAGCCAGGGGTCTCTTATGGGGGTTTCTGGCCGGGACCGTCTGGCTCTGCCCTGCCCCTCACTAAGCCTCTACTCTGAGCACTTCCTCCTGACAGCCAATGGAAATCCGTCCCATCCTCCTGCCAGCCAATCAAAATCCTCCCCATCCTCCTGACAGCCAATCAAAATCCTCCCCATCCTCCTGCCAGCCTATCCACATTCTCCCCATCCTCCTGCCAGCCTATCCACATTCTCCCCATCCTCCTGCCAGCCAATCCACATTCTCCCCATCCTCCTGCCAGCCAATCCACATTCTCCCCATCCTCCTGACAGCCAATCCACATTCTCCCCATCCTCCTGCCAGCCAATCCACATTCTCCCCATCCTCCTGCCAGCCAATCAAAATCCTCCCCATCCTCCTGACAGCCAATCCACATTCTCCCCATCCTCCTGCCAGCCAATCCACATTCTCCCCATCCTCCTGCCAGCCAATCCACATTCTCCCCATCCTCCTGCCAGCCTATCCACATTCTCCCCATCCTCCTGCCAGCCAATCAAAATCCTCCCCATCCTCCTGACAGCCAATCCACATTCTCCCCATCCTCCTGCCAGCCAATCCACATTCTCCCCATCCTCCTGCCAGCCAATCCACATTCTCCCCATCCTCCTGCCAGCCTATCCACATTCTCCCCATCCTCCTGCCAGCCAATCCACATTCTCCCCATCCTCCTGCCAGCCAATCCACATTCTCCCCATCCTCCTGCCAGCCAATCCACATTCTCCCCATCCTCCTGCCAGCCAATCAAAATCCTCCCCATCCTCCTGACAGCCAATCCACATTCTCCCCATCCTCCTGCCAGCCTATCCACATTCTCCCCATCCTCCTGCCAGCCAATCCACATTCTCCCCATCCTCCTGCCAGCCAATCCACATTCTCCAAATCCTCCTGCCAGCCAATCCACATTCTCCCCATCCTCCTGCCAGCCAATCCACATTCTCCCCATCCTCCTGCCAGCCTATCCACATTCTCCCCATCCTCCTGCCAGCCAATCCACATTCTCCCCATCCTCCTGCCAGCCAATCAAAATCCTCCCCATCCTCCTGACAGCCAATCCACATTCTCCCCATCCTCCTGCCAGCCTATCCACATTCTCCCCATCCTCCTGCCAGCCAATCCACATTCTCCCCATCCTCCTGCCAGCCAATCCACATTCTCCAAATCCTCCTGCCAGCCAATCCACATTCTCCCCATCCTCCTGCCAGCCAATCCACATTCTCCCCATCCTCCTGCCAGCCAATCCACATTCTCCCCATCCTCCTGCCAGCCAATCCACATTCTCCCCATCCTCCTGCCAGCCTATCCACATTCTCCCCATCCTCCTGCCAGCCAATCAAAATCCTCCCCATCCTCCTGACAGCCAATCCACATTCTCCCCATCCTCCTGACAGCCAATCAAAATCCTCCCCATCCTCCTGACAGCCAATCCACATTCTCCCCATCCTCCTGCCAGCCAATCCACATTCTCCCCATCCTCCTGCCAGCCAATCCACATTCTCCCCATCCTCCTGCCAGCCTATCCACATTCTCCCCATCCTCCTGCCAGCCAATCAAAATCCTCCCCATCCTCCTGACAGCCAATCCACATTCTCCCCATCCTCCTGCCAGCCAATCCACA